>NW_024412403.1:70294464-70420563 GCF_014898765.1 Herpailurus yagouaroundi | reverse complement strand
TAAAATAAAATAAAATAAAATAAAATAAAATAAAATAAAATAAAATATTAACTCATTTAATCCTCACTTAAATCCTATGGAGTTTGCCACTGCTATTATCCCCATTTTACAATTGGGCACAATGGGGAATGGAGAAGAAAGTAGAACAAGGATTTTAACCCAGGAAATCTGGCTCCAGAATCCATGTATCTGACCAACGCGGTGAATGTGTTTAAGACACCAGGGGCACCAAATATCCATGAGTGGTGTACTCCTCAAGGGCAACCCCAAAGAAGGCAACATTATTCTAATAGTATTACTATTGCTCAAAGATGTCCTACGTCTTCTCCTTAGGAATTGTCCCGCAGGGTCTTGTGAATATCCTCCATTGAACACATCTTTTTCCTCTGATGAGGCAACCGACGCCAACAAACTGTGCCCTCAAGCTGAGTTACTCCATTCTAGGTCACCACTCAAGTGAGACTAACCATTTGAGACTTTGTCTCTGCCCTCCTAACCTGGCTCAAAGGGCAGTTACGTTGGCCCAGGGGCAGACCCCATAGGTCTGTCCCCAACTCACTGCTGAACATGCTTACAAACCAGGTCAAAATGAACACCCAGTGGCCTTGAAAATGAAAGGCAGAAGGGCAGCTGGCAGCAGGAGATGGGCACTACTACCATCTGAGTGCTGGAGGTGAGATGAGTTGTTCTTGGCTGACACATGACCCTTGGGTTGCTTTGGGTATTCCTCTCACCCTTTTCTCCTCGTCCCTGACTGCCTTGTGAGTTTATGAGGCAGCTTCCTCCCAGGGCATGACAGAAGGCAATTGGCACTGTGTGCCAGATTTGCCCAGGCCAGAGCATCTTATGGTGAGATCCTAATGAGAGAACAGAAGGGAACAAACAGTGTAGCAACTACTAGTCACCCAAGAGTCCGAGCCAGACAGACCTTCCAAGAAGGGCAGACTCTCAGCCTAGGATCTAGGAGGATCGCAGGGTATAGGGCCCAATGAAGAAGCCCCATAACTAGCAGCTTTACTTAGAGCTTTGAGAGAAATACAAAGCTTCTGATAGAGAAGGGAGAGAAACTTAAGGAGTGTAGAGTAAGCAGGGGACCCTAGGATAAACTTTGGCCTTAGGCATGAGACAAAGTCCTGGCAGGGTTGATTTCTTCTGAGGCTTCTCTCTTTGCTCACAGATGGCCTCCCTTCTGCTGCATCTTCACATGGTTGCCCCTGTGTACACACTCACTCTTGGTGTCTGTGTGTCCTAATCTCCTCTTCTTATAAGGAAGAATAAGAAGTCCTTTTGGATTAGGGCCTACCATGATGGCTTCATTTTAACTCAGTTTTTTTTTAAATATGAAATTTATTGTCAAATTGGTTTCCATACGACACCCAATGCTCATCCCAACAGGTGCCCTCCTCAGTACCCATCACCCACCCTCCCCTCCCTCCCACCCCCCATCAACCCTCAGTTCTTTAAAGGCCCTATCTCCAAATACAGTCACATTCTGAGGTATTAGGGGTTAAGGCTTCAACATGTGAAAGGTGGAAACACAATTCAGTCCATAAAATCCTGTATATATAAATATATATTCAGTATTTTTAACATTTCTGCCCCTCTTCCCCATCCCTTTATGTTTCTTCTTATGAGTTTTTTCATTCAGTATGAAAATCTTTAATGAGGAAGAACATCGGTAAAGATGCTGTTTTGGTCATCATGATAGAGCAGCACAAGCAACCCAGGCAGAAAGCATATCCCTCAGGACTGGAGGCCAATACTGAGATGGCTAAAGAGCCACAAGATGGAACCACATGGGATTGGGACACCAGATCCTTCAATCTCCCAGTCCTTGTCTTGGTTAATGCTCCCTACCTGTGGCAAGCAGACTCTAAGACTGTGCCCAGTGATCCTCACCTTCTAGTTTCCATACTCTCATGAAATTCCCTTTCCTTGAGTATACACTGGCCTAAAGGACTTGCTCTTTAACCAAGAGAATATGGAAGAGGTGATGAGATGTCACTTCTGTGATTAGGTTACATACAACTGTGACTTCCAACTCCTGGAATACTCTCTTTCCTCTTGACTTTGATGAAATAAGCTGCCATGTCGGAAAGACCCACATGGCAAGGAACTGAGATCAGCCAACAGCCAACTAGAAACTAAGGTCCTCAATCAAGTAACTCTTGAGTAACTGCCTATAACCATTAATTGAATTTGAAAGTGGATTGTTCTCAAGTCTTCACGTGAGATCCCAGCCCTGGATAATACCTTGACTGCAGCTTCATGAGAGACTATGAGGACCCAATAAGCAATTCCTGAACTCCTGACCCACAAAACCTTTAAGAGAATAAATGTGTGTTATTTTAAGCCATTAAGTTTTGGAGTAACTAGCTACATAGCAATAGGTAACTGATACATTGCCCTAAAGTCTTCTCTCTAGCCCCCAAATATTTGCCACCCTATTGTTTTTGACTTCTGACCAGTTAATATCTTCTAGTATCCACAATTGTATCTAATTCCCTTAGGATAACTTTACCTTGTATATGATTTTCACCAGATTGACTTTTCCTACTGCAAAAGGATGCAGTCACTATAAAGCCACTCCTGGCATACTGAAAGCTAATACAGAAACATCCAAACTTAGCTTGGTGACAAGATTCTTACCACAATCTGTTATAGGGTCACTATACTCTGTTCCTATAAAACTTGGCACTCACTCTTCCACTTGACTTGGTTTCTCTTTTCTATTTCCTGCTTTCTTCCCCATCAGAGATAGATACTATGCTCCTGTATCCCTCAGAGTAATCACTCTCCACCACAAACTATATCTTCATAGCACATACATACCCATTCTAGGTCTGTCTCTCTCCTTTATTTCCAACTCTTTTCAAACTACCTCAGGAAAAGATTTCTTTCTCCTTGCCCTGTACTTTCTCCTCCCTGCTTTGTTCCATTTTTGAACCAAAAATAATCCAAATCATGGCTGATAAGTGCAAGCTCTATGCCAGGGATTTACACCTGCATCAGGAAAAAAGGCAGAACCATGCATTTTGAAGTAAATTAAAACTAATAAAGAACCAAAACCAACAACTCTAAAGCCCTTGAAAGCACCCCGAAAACAACATCAGAGCTGCTACAAAAGCTTCAACTATCCAACTCCTCATCATCTAATTTAATTTAACCTGCTTTTGATCATAAGCAGGTTTTCAAAAAAATAAAATAGGACTTCCCTTTGCTGAGTTTGTTTTTAAGCTTATTTATTTATTTTGAGAAAAAGGGGGAGGAGAGAAGGGCAGCGAGAGGGGGAGAGAGAGAAAGAATCCCAAGCAGGCTCTGCACTGTCGTGTGGAGTCTAATGCGGGGCTTGAACCCACGAACTGTGAGATCATGACGTGAGCTGAAACTAAGAGTTGGACACTTAAATGACTGAGCTACCCACGTGCCCCACTTTGCTGGAGTTTTTTCTATGCTTACTATTAAAACAATGCTGCTCTCCTTTTTTTTTCTTTTTCATTGCAAATGTATGATATTTGGTGAGTTATTTTGGGTCTAGCCTGGGAATATTTAACCATTATACACAAATGTGTTGTTGTTGTTGTTGTTTTTCCAAAAGCACAAGACAAGTTTTGGCCCTTGACTTATTGATGAATTTTTAGAAATAACCCACTTTTAAGATGGGGGTTATAAATACATGTAGAGTGAGGATGGTGTTATTCATTGGAATGAGAGAGGGGGAATGTGTATACATGATCAAGGGGCCAAGTGGAGCTGAGAGAAAGAACAGAGAGTGAAGCTGGCTATGGGAAGAGCCAGAGGGAGGAGAGTGGAAGGAAGGATGATGGTATTCAGAGAGTAACTGATACGTGAGGGGTACTGACCTAGAGCCCTGTTACTGTACTGTTACTGTACTGAATCTTCACATCAGTCCTGCAAGGTAGGTCATCTTCTCCTACCACCTTTCAGATGAAAAGACTCATTCTTGGAGTGTTTATATAACCCACTGAAGGTCACACAGCTCATAAGTGTTGGGGTCAAGATTCCACTTGGGTCTTTTTGAACAGCCAACAAGACTTTCTTGCCATTTCCCTGTGTACCCATCCCTTCTTTTTCTAGGTTAACAAAAAAGGGTGGATTTGTTCCACTTTTTCTGATGAAAGGTAAGGAAATACTAAAGCACAAAAGTAAACTGGTGGAGACAGTCTGGGAAACCAGAGTTTGTATTTCCCAAATCACAGAAAACCCTGTGGCCTTCAGGGTAGAAGCTGGAGGGCAGGAGAGGCTGGCTCTGCAACCACTTAGGGGCACTAGAAAGAGAATTCCAGGGCACTCTTTCCAAAAGCCACTATACAGCTTCTCCCACAGGTGAACACAGAACAGCCCTGGCAGAGAAGGACAAAGGCAAGATCAGCAGCTGAAAAGCCAAAACTATGAAACCAAGAAAGGCCAAACACCCTCCCCCCCAGACTCAAACTCAGCATCATTTGGATCAATGTTGGGATGTATGATGATAGGGGAAAACACAGGAAAGGGAAGTTATGGCTTAATAAGTAAGACACAGCTGTGCACGCTGGGCATTCGTTTCTTTAAAATGTTTGCTCTGAAAGGATTATCTTCCTTTTACTGCTTGCTTAGTGTTGTTTAAACATCACCCTTTTAATAAAGAAGTATACTGTGAACCCAAGAGAGATATAAAACCTGTGTTCTTCTTTCATCTCAGGCAAACACTGGAATGCCACTACTTGGACCTGCACATTCAGGTGGAGCCCAGATCTGTCTTTTGAAAGAGCCCTCCCCCCCAGTGGAGCTGATGCAGGTAGTCCACACTACACTTCTGAAAACACTGTCTTAGATCCAGTAGCTGTGGGAAAGTGCACTTATTACACAGCAATGTACTGAATAGATTGTGACAGCTCTGCAAGACATGAGGCTTGGGAAACTGTGGGAAAACTGCAGAGGATAAGAAGAAACTTCTGGGCTACTGGCCACTAAAATACAATTACCTTCAACAGACTTCAAAACCCACTGCTTACTAGTACTTCACATGTATCTTCTGATTCCTTATGACCCCTTTCCTAGCTTCTGACTCATTGGGGACACTCATCTCCCTAAGTTGCCCCCAAATAACTGTCCCTCCTGATATTTTTACTAGACTACGGGCTGTAGTCAAGGTTACCAGAATATTGACTGTGTTTAAAATGCTGCAGACAGGCAACTGAGGGCTTTGCCTGAGTCCACACTCGCCAAGCAACAGCCTTGCCCTGAGTGCATGGGAGGTGACTCACCTTCCCCTGGAGAGGACATGCACAAAGGTCTCCATCTGCACAGAACAGAGTGCCCAGATTCCCAGGTCCCATGGAAGGGAAAGAAGAGAGAACAAAGAAATCCAGCTAGCTTATCTCCTCCTGTAATGTTTCCCACCTGGGCATTCTGTCACCCTCTAACAAGAGAAATCACCTCCATCCCTTCTCAGGGATGGTCAAGTGATCTTTACTAAGTGCTCTGAGCCCTCGGATCCAGTGGGCCTCTCTGCCCCAGGAATCTGATAGAAAATCAATCTGTTGTCTCCTTTGCTTTCTGAATATCACAGATATCCATCAGGTAGGAGTTTGAATCAGATGATCTGCAAAGTCCCTCCTGATACCAACACTCTATAATTCCTTTTAGCCAAGGCTTGAGGATGCTGTTTTGGCATGAGGTAAGGAGACAATTGACATAAAGTCAGAAAATATAATTCCCTCCCAAAATCCCTTGAAAATAGAGGAAAGCTGTAGTATGATTAATCCAGAATTGTACTTTGTTTTGCATTTGAGGAAACTGAGGCCAGACTGGGGAAATAATGCACACACAGGTGATATTGATGGTTGAACTGGGTTGGACCCAGGACTCCTGGATTCTCATGCTTGTCCCCTTCCACCATTTAGGTCTACCACCTTTGGCTTAACATGATATGCCCTGACTTTTGGCATCAGCAGCTGGTTTACCATCTTAGGGGTATTTGGTTCCAGCTAATATCCCAAAGAGTCAACATCCTGAGCACACACATCCTGAGACACATCTTGAGTCAGATGGTTTAGGACAGGTGCCATGGCCACCTATTGAACGGCAGAAAAAAAAAAAAAAACAGCCCTGGATTTTACAAGTCACCATAAATGCACCACAATGTGGGTAACCTATGTGTAGAATCCCGGGTAATAAAAATGATCACTTCACCAAATGCTATTGGGGGTTTCCCTAGGATGGATTCCCTGGTAACCCCAATTATCCCACTTGATCTTCTCCCAGGAAATCCTGATGCAGTCCTAGTACTCTCGGAGGTGGAAGGCGACTGCATTAGAAGATGTATCTGGGTAAGCTAAACAGAAGCAAGGCAGGACCAAAAAGCCTGGCCAGGAGGCTTTGGAAGCACCTAAGCATAAGGTAAAAGGTGATGATAAGGAAAAAGGGATGCAGCCAAGTGGTTACAACTGGCTACTAGATCTACTTGGCGATGAAAAAAGAATGAAATCCGGCCATTTGCAACAATATGGATGGAACTGGAGGGTATTATGCTAAGTGAAATAAGTCAGTCAGAAAAAGACATATCATGTTTTCACTCATACAATAAATTTGAGAAACTTAATAGAAGACCATAGGGGACGGGAAGGAAAAATAAGTTACAAACAGAGAGGGAGGCAAACCATAAGAGACTCTTAAATACAGAGAACAAATGGAGGGTTAATGGAGGTGGGGGTTTGGGGGAGGGCAGGAAAAATGGGCGATGGGCACTGAGGAGGGTACTTGTTGGGATGAGCACTGGGTGTTTTATATAAGTGATGAATCATGAGAATCTACTCCTAAAGCCAAGACTACACTGTATGTTAGTTAACTTGACAATAAATCATAAATTAATTAAAAAATGAAAAAAAATGGCTACTGGATTTGAAGACTGAGATGAGGCAGCCATGGGAGAGAGAAAAGCACAAAGAAACTCAAGGTGTTAAGTCTTAAGGAATAAAGGCAACTGTACCTTGGGAGAAGAGGCTGAATTTAATTTTAGACATGTTAAACAGGATATTCACAGGGTCACAGAGCTGAGAGCTAGAGAGAGAGCCAGAAATCTAAAGATGGGAGCAGGGTAGCCACATCCATGATAGTCCTGGACACTCAGCTGTGCAAACTGTGCTGGGGGTTCAGTGCCTCTAAGTGTATGTGTCTTCTGTTCCTAACATTTTGTAAGCATCTTGAGGGCAGAGAACTTGGTATGTTGTTATTCCATGTGCATTACCATACACAGCACAGGGCACAGAGAAGCACAGAACTGAAACCTCCTCTGGCTACACACACAAGCTGGGCAGTGCATATCAGGTACAGGGCTCCACAAACTGTCTCACCTGCCACATCATTTTTCAAGACAACAAAAGTCAAGCTGGCCCAGGGCCATGGGGCATTGGTCCTACCAGCTTCCCCTGTCTCTTGGGAGGACAATACCAGGTATCCACAGAGACTAACCGGGCAAAAAAAGGAGTCTCTTCTGTGAATTAAATCCTGCCACTGTTTTCTCAATTCTGAAGATGATGACTAGATCACAGGACCCAAGCCATCCTCCAAATATCTTCCCTGCCAAGGATAATAAGAGTTGAAATCAAGAAAGAAAGAGTGGCTCTGGCCAACAAGGGAAGCTCCAGGCCTTTTGGGTGAGTCCTTGGCTACAAAGCCTTCTACCTTCAACTGAGGCCACACACACAAGTTTATCCTGGGCCAATGTCCAACTCCGGTTCCCAACCATGTAACCTTCCTATCCCTCCCTAGACTCTGGTGCAAAGTCCCACCATATGTCTTTCTATACCTACCCCCACAATGAGAATAGCAGGGCTCACATAGCTCTTTCAAGTCATGTGGTAAGGGCTAAGCAGACAAGTTGACAGCTAGATGCTGATATATTCCTCAAACAGGTGCATTCAACTTCTACAGAGTTACTGTCACTTAGGAACATATTTAAGGTAAAGTCTCTTTCCTTTTTGTCTGAGGCAGAAGCCAGCAAGGATGACTAGAGTCAGGGAATGCCTAAGAAACGTACCCTCCATTCTCCAGAGGGTACTATACAGCTCCCCACTAACAGATGAATGGGGTCCCAGTGTGGTTCATCCTCCCCTTCTTCATGTGATCAGGGATCAAAAATCGAGAGCTTGAGCTCTGAAATAGACCTTAGCAACAACAACCTGCATTCACACTCAGGACTCTATACCTAGAACATACCCACTGGAAACCTCCAGCATGCCTATAGATTTCTTCCTTCCTCTCTCTTGTAGGAAAGCTCCTCTCTGGATATACTCCATTGACTATGGGTCTGAACAGGTCAGGCCTGCTCTGCAGGGGGAGGGGAACTAGCAGAAACCCTGTAACAGAACCTGAGGGGAATCATCTACTTGCACCCTTCTCCAGGGAGACAGCTATGATTCTGGACTTCTGTGCACTTTGCCCAATGGTCTAGCACCCTGAGGGTGAAAGAGGGGCCCTTCTGGCTCCAAGGAAGGAGTCCGATACAGGAGTTTCTGGTAGAGGGGTCCAGGAGAGACAACCCAAACCTACGAGGAGATTGGTAGCAACTGACAAGAATGTAAACCTTGTCCTAAAATGGACAAATGCTGTACTTTTTTAAAAAAATTTTTAACATTTATTTATTATTGAGAGACAGAGCATGAGCATGGGAGGGGCAGAGAAGAGGAGACACAGAACAAGAAGCAGGCTCCAGGCTCTGAGCTGTCAGCATAGAACCCAACGTGGGACTTGAACCCACAAACCACGAGATCATGACCTGAGTCGAAGTCAGACACTTAACCAACTGAGCCACCCAGGCAACCCTACAAATGCTGTACTCTTAAGAGTTCCCACCTGACTGTTACAGCAAGTCTGCTGGAACATCAAGATGCCCTTGGCAATAATGAAAAGTGGGGCATTTTGTACTTCACAGAATCAATAAAAATATGTTTTATATATTTTCTCCTAAAGTTCCTAGAGAACTTTTATCTCTGTCTGGCTGGGGATTTCTGAGGCCTTGCTCCAGTCTTTCCAGTTGGCCCTGAGATGTGGCCACTCAAAACAATAGGAACTTGGCCCCTTCCTTCCTACTCTCCTTTCCCCTAATCATTAGGCCACGAGGCCAAGAAAAAGTCAAATGAAGCAGAGGAAGCTTTGGTGCAATGGTTTATTAACTCCGACATGCCCCTCATCACCCAAAACTTCAAATCATCCTAAGTACCACCTCCACAAAGTAGTTCCATCCTCAAAGCCTAAGAGAAGGTTAGCATCTACTACTGATGCTGTGTGCCCTTTGACCAATACATTCCCTTCCTGTCTGGAACACCCATCTGCAATCCAAACTTTGGCCACCACTTAAGCTCTGTTTTCCCAAAATTTCTCCTTCTAAATTTACTTTTTCTTCTTTATCAAATGTATTTTGGTCATTACAAAAGCAATGCATGTTCATCATAGGAATTTTTAAAAATAGAGGAAATAAAATGACCTAATGTCTCAATCCCATTCTTCATAAATTAACAGCATAAATAATATTTTTATGTGTTTCCTTCTAGTCAAGTTGCTGTGCATTTTTCCTTTTTTTTCCCATCTGGATCAGACAGCCTTTTCCCCCAGGTACATCACTTACTACTTGTATGACCTTGGATGAGTTATTTACTTAATCTCCTGAAGCCAAATTTCCTGGCTAAAATGAGGTTGGGGGTGGAAGCTGGTTGTGGCAGCTGTGGTCATTCCTATTACATCTGCTTTTCAATAAACTTTCACTGAAATCAATTATCAGATCAGTCAATAAGGAAATAGGATTCAACTTATAAAATTCACATGACACACAACTTTTTGGAAACATTTGTCACATCCCAGGAGGCAGGTCATTCAAAGCATGGAATCGTTTTATTCTATCACTTCCTGTGGATATCACAGGCCCAGTACACGGGAGCAATGATGCACAGTATTGACAGGGTTGAAAATTATCACAAAGCTATCACTTACTGCATTCCTGCTATATTCTAGGAACTCTACTAGACTCTTAGCAATTTTTTCCCTGCTGTTCTAAACAAACTTGCAAAACAAACTTCTGATCCCCATCCTACAGATAACTAGAGTAAAATGCTCACTCAAGACTTCAGAACTAGAAGGCTCAGGATCCCAATCTTCTGCGCCCAAATCCCACAATATTTCCCTAAGCAGTGACCTGGCTTTCTGTGCATAATTTCTGGTTGTTCCATTCAGTACTCAAGCAGAATTTCTTGTTGTATAAGATAGATTTTCTAGCTATTATTCTTAAACTTCCTCCTCGCCTTTCTGCAGGGGACCAGGATTAAGTAGGTGGGCCCATTCTGACCTACCCTGCCTACAGCAATCATGACAGAATAAAATAGGAAGACCTGAGGAAACTTGTGATCTTTTGGCCAGTATGCCAAAGTAAGGAGAAGAGGTAGGGGGATAGGGGTGAGACTGGATTGATTCAGGAACTCTGAATGAGGAACTTGGCTCATTCTTTCCATGGAATAGATTCTAAGTATTCCTAGAACATCATTACCCATTGTTGAATGAATGACACCTCACATCAATCATATAAAATATATATACACAAATTATAGATGAGGAAGATAAGATTCAGAGAAGTCAAATAACCTACTCAAAGCCATATGGCCAGTCACTACTAAAGCTGGATTGGCTAAACCCAGGTCTGCCCAACTCCCAAACCCATGCTTTTCCACTCCACCAAGATTCCCTCCTTACTAAGTGTCTGAAAATGTATGGAGATAGAGTAAGGTTTTATGGGGAGGATTCTTATGACATCCATCAGAACCTTCCTCAGAATCTCCAGAAAGATTATTTTATTTGGGAACCTGATGGCAAACACTTGCAATTATTAAACCATCTCCCTGAGAATCCAAATTTTAATTGGATCTCCACAGCCAAAAATTCCTCAGGGAACATGCAGTTCAAACCTAAGGGAGAGTCAGAAAAACAGAAGGCTTTCTATGATAGACTGTTTACCAGTACTGGCCCCATCAATCCTCCCATTCATTTGTGCATGCTCCTTTGCAATATGGCTTTGCCTCTCCTTCCATAAAGAGGTGGAGTTAATTGTCCTATCCCCTGAATCTGAGCTAGTCTGAGACTTGTCTAAATCAAAAGAATACAGCAGAAGGGACACTATGTGACTTCTATGCCTCAACTTCTAAAGGTGTTACAGCTACTGCTTTCATGTCTTGGAACATTTCTACAATGATGTAAGGAGCTTTAGTCTGATCTTCTGGTGGATGAGATGTTACAAGATGAACAGAGAGAGTTTCCCAGCTGTTGGGAGCACCAACTGCCAGACATGTGAATGAAGCCATCTTAACTATCCAGACCTACCCAAGCTGTCAAATGACTAGAGCTACATAAGTGATTTCAGGTAAGACCAACAGAAGAACCACCCAGATGATCCCAACCCAAATGACAGATGCTTAGAATTATAAGCACATAAGAAGTTGTTTTAAGCCACCAAAGTTTGGGTATTTTGTTATGCAGCAAAAGATAACTGACACATCTTCCCTTTGCCTCTGGGAAAACCTCCTTTACCTACCCTTCTCAGCAATCCCTTTGGTTCTAAGCAACCCCTGTGTAGGACTTCTCTCAGAAGTTTCTTTCCAACAAACACTTGCATTCTGTATATATTTATGCAAATATCCTACAAGCCCAGCATTGTGCTGGCAGGCATAGGGCATTCATAGATGTGTAAGTTGAGGACTCTTTCCTCAGTGAACTTATTACGTATGTCAACAACCCAAGCCCCCAAACAATAGCAACACAAAACAAAATGTGAAGTGTACAGTTGAGCTGGGCACCACAGCATGTGCCCATGGTGGGCAGACATGTGAATAAATGGGAAACATGCAGAAAAGTAGCTCAGGGTCCAGTTTTCCAAATCACCTTACAAAGGATTACTCCAGTGCACAAATCCATCACCTCTGAGAGCAGGGATGGCATAAAAACTGTGGGAACTGAAAAAGATTGTCAACTATATTTCAGATAAGGAAGATGATGTGGCTCATGGCCCAAAACTCTGCAGGCTCCAAGAACCCCAAGACTGGAGCCAGACAGCACATATAGTTCTAACTGCATAAAGAAGAACCAAGCCCAAGGGTTTCACAAGGGCTCATAAAAATGATAAAGGTTTAGAGACTGCTTTTCTTGATGTACAACTTCTCTGTGTGTACTCAAAAGGAAATGTCTTCTCTCATATATCAAGCTGTTGGTCATAGTCAACCAATCCTTGTTGCCTTCTAAAAGAATTCCAAATTCCTTAAGTTGACATTTAGGGGCTCTCCATGATCTGGGGCTAAAGATCTGGGGTTCTAATCCTAGCACTGCCATTTATTCACCCTGGCAATCTGTTTCTTAATCTGTAAAACTGGGATTTTACATGCATAGATCACAGGGAAGTTATGAAAAGTAACACATAACAAAGCGCCCAGTATTGCCCCTGGTACACAGTGGATGTTGTCTAAATGTAAACTTCCTTTCCAATGGTTCAACACCCTCCATCAAACTCAGAGAAGACAGATCCCTTCAGAAAAGTTTGTTAGATGCCAGGGAAGAGGTACAGTTATCTTGAAGTTGGATATGGTTGAAAAGGGACCAGAGTGATGGACTAGGTCCCTGTGTCCTTTGTTTGTTTGTTTTTACTGCACATCCCAAGTACATCTACACAGCAATCAGGCATCTAACTAAGGCTTTGCTAAAGTATTTTCTGAGAAGGGAACTTAGAAATGCTCTCGGTTGAGTTTTACCCAAGCCAACCCTACTTTTTTTTTTTTTTTAATTTTTTTTAATGTCTGTTTATTTTCGAGAGAGACAGAGCCTGAGCAGAGGAGGGGCAGAGAGAGTGGAAGACACAAAACCCAAAGCAAGCTCCAGGCTCTGAGCTGTCAGCACAGAGCCTGATGCGGGGCTTGAACCCATGAACTATGAGAGCATGACCTGAGCTGAAGTCAGACTCTCAACCGACAGTCATCCAGGCGCCCCAAGCCAACCCTACTCTTAACCCTACACTTCATACCCAACAATGGGCATTTGCCTCTTGTACTCAGAACACTGGTCCCACATTGGGATTGTTCTCACCCCCTTCTCCCATTTCTTCAGTGGAAGAAGCTCTCTAGCCCTCATTTTCTTAGTGCCACTCCAGCAAGACACCACTCTCACATCCAGGCCAAGTGAAAGTACCAGAGATAATCACCCCTCACCTTTCCCCCTACCTGCTCCCCTATTGACAGGAAAGTCAGTCCACTGTTGGTAATAACTCTTTCCCTGTCTTTCTACAAATACATAGTCATATTCTATAGTAAAATGGGAAGCCAAACAGAACGAAATTTCCATCAGAGATCAATCAATACCATTGATTGAAGCAGCATTTCACTGAACAAGAGGCGCCAGGGAGTCATCGAAATCGTCCTCCCCTTCCCCTAAATGTACACATGCTGCCCCTCTGTCAACCTCTGGAATTTCACTGAATGAGTAGTTGTACATTGTCTATGAGTATCAGCCCCTGTCTAACCATAGCCTATAGTTAGGGAGAACCTATAGTTCTAAAACATCAACCACTAACTCAGAATTGGAGAGAAATAAGTTCCTATATACCTCATCCTATAGGGGGGTCCTCCCTGACCCAGTAAGCCAAACCCACCCCTATCCATACCCTATCATTTGTAAAGTGTGGTGGCTCCCAATCTCCAAACATGGATCCCCATAATTGCTCCATCACTCTCATCCAAATGATAGTCCTAACCCCTAAAGGGAAGGGAAATAATTTGTTAAGTGGCTCAATGTGTCAAGCCTTCTGCCTGATTCTTTAAACATCATTCATTCCAACAACATCTCTGTGGGTAAGGCATTATTATTTCCACTTTACATATGAGTAAACTGAGGCTAATACAGCCCAAAGGTAACACAGTCAATAAATAAGACCTGCATCAAGGCCCATGAAGCTCAAAGCCATGACTTTACACCCAGGAGTCAACATTTAGAGTTGTACTCTCTTAGCATGTATTCTAACTATACCTGCCTTTGTTTAGGAGTTCACGCCTTTACTGCTGGTTTCCTACAGCTCCAGCACAGTGTCATGTGCTTGGAGGTAGTGTTCACAATGGCAACAAACAAAGTTACTTTCCAAATCCTTCCCAAAGTCCTCTTCATCAGAGGCCACTGGAACCTAACCCAAAACAAAAGGGCACGTGAATGTAGTTGCCACATTCATCAAAAGCAATGCCCCTTCTACGATATTTAACACACTATGTTGTCATGATAGGATTCCATGAGTTAAAACCATAATGAAAAGACATGAGAGGGAAAGCCCAACAAGGAGACATGCACAGAGGGTAGACAAAGAGTCACCTTTCATTTAAAAAAAATCTTTTAGCATTTATTCATTTTTGAGAGACAGAGAGAGACAGAGTACAAGCAAGGGAGGGGCAGAGAGAGAGGGAGACACAGAATCTGAAGCAGACTCCAGGCTCTGAGCTGTCAGCACAGAGTGCAGTGTGGGGCTGAAACCCGTGAACTGTGAGATCATGACCTGAACTGAAGTCAGACGCTTAACTGACTGAGCCATCCAGATGCCCCAAAGAGTCACCTTTTCTATGAGCTCCCTCTTCATCTGGGAAAGAAGATAACACCACTCTCTCTCCCTAGGGAGCTTTCTCTAGATTTTGAACCCAGCTGGGCCCTGATCCAGGCCCACCACATGACCACTCATAAAGGGAGGTCACCACCACCTGGGGGCTCCCTTAAAGCCAAGGCAAACACAACTCTCCCTAGCAGAAGTCACCTCTCCATGCTATTCCCTGAACTCTTCCACATTCTCTAATTAACATTCCCAGAGCTTGGACAAGAGAATCAGTTGCCAATGGCAATCAAGCCCTACTGCTGCAAATCCAACTTCACCTTGATTGGCTTAGAGGTACAGACATCAAGGAGGAGCCAGGACCAAGCTGCCTTTGTGTCTAATACATTCACTTCACAATCATCATGCCTTATACTCATGTAACTCTTCAACTTTTTAAAGGGCTTTCCAGGGGCGCCTGGGTGGCGCAGTCGGTTAAGCGCCCGACTTCAGCCAGGTCACGATCTCGCGGTCCATGAGTTTGAGCCCCGCGTCAGGCTCTGGGCTGATGGCTCAGAGCCTGGAGCCTGTTTCCGATTCTGTGTCTCCCTCTCTCTCTGACCCTCCCCCGTTCATGCTCTGTCTCTCTCTGTCCCAAAAATAAATAAACGTTGAAAAAAAAAATTAAAAAAAAAAAAAAAGGGCTTTCCAGTATCATCTCATCATCTCTTAATCTCACCGCAGTTCTTGGGGTGAATAACAATGTCCTCAGGCAGACAGGAACTCCTTACAGTTGTTTTGTCCCTCTCCACCAGCCTCAGCACCTTCAGAGACCAAAAGACTTTCAACAGAGGAGAAGCAGGAATATGACCTTCTCAATACAAAGCCACAAAATCACTCAACCCTACAGATGGATAGGGCCTCAGCATCTCTCTAACTAGATTTCTCTTATCCTCAGCAGGGGTGCCCTGTAAAACAGCACTGTCCAGGAAACTTTCTATGATGATGGAAATGAATATATTTGCTCTGTCCAATACAGACCCCATTCACTAGTCACATGTAGCTACTGATCATTTGAAATGTGGCTAATGCAACAGAGAAGCTAAATTTTTAATTTTATTTTAATTTTAACTTTAATAGCCACATGTGGGTAGTGGCTACTATATGGGACAATGTGGTTCTGCAGCATCCCAACCAGACCTCATGGGCAATGGTAATTTATGACCTCAGTTTGCTATATGGTATTCCGCAGACCAAAGAACATTATGGAATTTTACACAGAGAATACCTAACATATGTGCTAAAAGAACCACAAGATGAAAAGGCTAACTGGATTACCCTTTGCCTACAGTTTGGATATTGATCACTTTAATAACAAAATGCTTACATTCTTACAGACTGAGAAGGTTAGAAACAGAGGAGATGCTAAAGACTATCTACCTCAACCCCCTCATTTTATACATGGGAAAACAGACATGCTATATCTTTCTCCTCAGACTGTACCTGACAGACCTCATGTGTTCTAGGAATTCCTGTGTAGTTCCATCCTTGCTCATAAAGATTCTGACAACTTGCCCAGTTACTCTGTTTCTCTGTGTTTACCAGGGTAAGAGCTAAGCTGGGGAGGAGATTACAACCACCACCATCACCATCAGCAACCAGGATCTCCTCCTCAATGATTTATAGGGCCCAGAGGTCAGACCCTTGTAAACTGCAGGCAAAGAGCTAAGCCAGCGTGGAGAGTGGGGTAAGGGTGGGGGGATGGAGAGGGGGGTTGCTGGGGCCAGACTCCTGATGCAGAGCCCAGCAGTTCCTCTCTGGTTCCTGCCCACTGTCCATCTTCACTTGTCCAGTCACCTATTTGGAAAGCCCCTGATTTGATATTCAGAAAAAAATCTGTTTTCCTTTCATATGAGCTCAGAGCAGTGGTCTCAGTTTAAACTGAAGGCTTCTAGGCAAAACTGGCTCCCAGAGCAATTTCTTTCCCTTTGTTATTTGCTGAATGGGTCCCTGAAGAAAGGGGCCCCCATTGGTGTGGGTCTTAGAAATGAAGATTTTAAAGTTATGGAGAGGGAAAAAAATCTAATTTTCTTATAAAAAGAAAATATCTTTTTCTCTGATTTTTTTAAATTGGAAATTCAGAAGAACACAGATGCATATAGGCCAATTTTTATTAGTGTTATTTAGAGATCTTTGGTCATACTGTTAAGGAGAAATGACTATGACATAAAAACATTATTCATCAAAAACTTATTGAATACCTTCTTTAGAGTCACTATACTAGGCATAGAGCATCTTATATCTTATAGAAGAGACAAGTAACATTCATCCATTCAGTATTTATTGAGCCCCTACTAGACAAAGTTCCTATCTTCATAGAACTTATATTCCAGTAATGGGAGGCTTTCAATAATCATGTGTACAAAATAAAACTATTATTTCAGATAGCATAAGTCCTAAAAGAAAATAAAAACAGTAGGATAGAGCATGATGGGTGGGGTGGGGGATGTGCTACTTTTGCTACGGTGGTCAGGAAAGGCCACTTTAAGAAAGTGACATTTGAGCTAAAGTCTGAATGTTGGGAAGGAGGCAAATGAGAGGATGAGAGAAAATGCCCCAGGTAGAAGGAACACTAGGTACAAAGGCCCTGAGATGAGAACAAGATTGGTAAGGCCAGAGTGAAGTGAACAAGTGGGTAGTGGTTCAGAGAAGAGGTCTGAGGAAGAGGTAGGTGCAGATTACATCGGGCATTATAGGCAAGTAAAAGGTGTGGATGCTATTTCTAGACAATGGGAAGGCACTAGGGAGTTTTAAACGTGAGAGACAGAGACGATCAGATCTATAACACAAATACACACAATTATGGATAAAATATTTATAATAGGAAAATGACTACAAAGCAGGCCATTACAAAGTATTACAGGAACTATGTTAATAAGGAAACCTGCATCATTCATGGTGTGATAGTATTCCAGGCTATAACAGCAGGTGCAAACTTGTGTATATGTGAAACAACACTGTGAACATGATGGCACACTGGAGAGGACCACAGGTGGTCAGTCAGCATGGAGCCCAAGTAGGTATGAGCCATGCCTGGGAGACCTTAGACCTCAGAAATTGCAGTCATTTTGCAGGCCACTGATTCTTAACTTGACCTTAAAATACTGGTATAAAGCCCTACTCAAGACCAATTAGATCAGAACTTCTGAGGTGGGAGGGCAGGCACCATTATATTTAAAAGTTCTCTGGGTGATGCTAATGTACAGTCAGGGCTGAGAACCACAGTAGGTGATGATTAAGGGGCCCTACATGGTTTGAGACAAGCAGTAACAATTATTTATTTTCCACTACAAATTTGTTTTTCCAAAGATTATATTTTAGAATACAGTATTTTTAAAGTATAATATATTCAAGTGATGATGACAAATTAATTACACTACATTTACATCTAAAAGTGCTGAACACTGTCACAAATGGAGTCACAAGTTTCCATTCCTCCTGAACTCTGGCCCTTATGACAGTTTATGAGAAACCCAGAAACTTTTAAACAGAAGAAACCATCAACAGTACAGAACTGGTAGATTTTAGAACCAGAATAGTACTCCAGAGAGCTCCTTTATTTTATAGATATAAAAAGAGAGGCTCACTAAATGTCCACCAACCGACAAATGGATAAAGAATATGTGGTTTATATATACAATGGAATACTACTTGGCAATGAGAAAGAATGAAATCTGGCCATTTGTAGCAGCGTGGATGGAACTGGAGAGTATTATGTTAAGTGAAATAAGTCAGGCAGAGAAAGACAGAAGCCATATGTTTTCACTCATATGTGGATCCTGAGAAACTTAACAGAAGACCATGGGGGAGGGGAAGGGGGAACAAAAAGTTACCGAGAGGGAAGGAGGCAAACCATTAGAGACTCTTAAATACTGAAAACAAACTGAGGGTTGATGAGGGGTGGGGGAAGGGGGAAAGTGGGTGATGGGCATTGAGGAGGGCTCCTGTTGGGATGAGCACTGGATGTTGTATGGAAACCAATTTGATAATAAGTTACATAAAAAAATAAAAGTAAATAAAAATAAAAACACCCTTGGAAATATTTTGAGAGAGAGAGAGAGAGAGAGAGAGAGAGAGAGAGAGAGAGAGAGAGAGGCAGGCTCAGAGAGGTATCATGACAAGGCCAAGGTTACCCAGGGTTAGCAGCAAGAACAGAAGTGGAGACCAAGCTTTTTCTACCACACCATGCTGCATGTTTATTACTCAAGAAAAGCCATCCTAATTTCTGGACTTGGCATCTTTCACAATATTAAGTAGATCATGAAAGAGCACTTAATTGTAGAAGAGAAATATAAAAGAGGAAAAGGATGGGGGGGAAAAAACCAAACTAAATACAGTTTGGTGCACATACAACTTTATTTTTCAGGTTATCCCCTTAGTTTATGACTGCTAAAGTTACTGCTTCTTCTCATGCTTTCTTCTGCTATTTCCATAGGCTTCTGCAAACTGAGAATTTATTCAAAGTAATACAAGTTTTCTACAGGTTAGCAATTCTTGTTCAAGGCACATATTTCAAGATGCAGACCCACATCTTTCTCCAGCCTCTGGAGGATAGAAGTATTTGAAGCAAGAGATATAGAAGACTGGGTCCTTTCCCCACGCAGCAGGATGCATTTCATAACAGAATCCCTGGCTCTATGTTAGAATCAAACACCTGAACATGTTTTGAGTCTATAGTTGAAATACCATCCCAGCATTGAAAGCCGAAATATGCTGTACATTTTAAATGTATGTCAGGAAAACGGAGCAGCAGTGCCATCTGCATTTATACTGACTGCCACCTTTGAGTTCCAGACCCAATATTCGCAGAGCAGCAATGACCAACCATGTAGTTCTTCTCCATTTCTTGATAAAGTCGTTCATTTTACTTTCCTCTGGACAAGGTGGAGGAAGTGCACTGAGATTTTAAATGCCAGCTGAGTTTATCTGAAAACAGAGGTAAAGGATGTCTCAGCCAAGGTCGCTGTCCAACCTGGATGCAGCAATACCCATCCACAGAAACTGACTTTGTACATTTACGTGTGTGAGTTCTGCAGTGAATCCAAGAGATGGTGCTTTTTGCTACCACAATGACCAAAGAAGAGACTGGGTTCAAGCTAGACTGTGTGTCAGCTCTGAAAGCTATGACCATCCCCAGCAGAGGTAGATAATGCTACTGTGTCAACAGAAACAGTGGCTTGGCCAAGGCTTGGTCATGCAAAGATGGAAGCAAATCTGCAGGCATTAAAAATCAGTCAGGTAGCCCAAGAGCAAGACTACATAGGGATAAACTCAGAAGGAGGAGCACAGAGCTTGAAGGTTAGCTCGGAGCAATCCTAGAGGTGAAATATGTGAAGTCCTCGGTAAAGGGCTTCCCAGCCCGAGTGGTCACTTCTGACTTCAGGACAGTCATCAGTATGCTTTCTTCAGCCAGAAATCCTCTGAAATTGGCTCTGCATCTTCTCAGGATATACTCAGAACTCTACCACTGTCTAGAATAGAGGTTAGGGTTCCCAGAACTGGGTAATCTTTCTGAGCTCTAAAACCATACTTTATAGTCCTTTAAGATCCTTATTTTCATGAATAACTTAGGTATTTTGTTTTAAACTGCCAGAAGGACATCACTACTCTACATTATCTAGTTTTTTCTACAGACTCACAGAGGCTTTTGTAGACTTATCCAATGTTTTTAAACCCTGAGTAAAGATCCTAAAATAGTTCCATGTCCTGCTGCAATATTTATACATTTATTCTACTTCTATATTGTTTCTTTTTACTTCTTATGCAGCTCCAATTCTAGAGCCTGTTCTGTGTTTTACAAACTATTTTTCTTTTCTATCCATTTTCTGGAGTGCATTCAGCTTGTAAACACCTATAAGGAACACGAACAAAGAAATCTATTTTAATGTCATGAACAGATTCAGGCTATAGAATGCACACTCTAATGCAGCATCAGATGAGGACATTTTTCTCCATACTGCTTTTATATCACTTGCAAGGTGATTTGTCAAAACAAATACTTTACCACTCTTCTCAATAAGACTTCATATATTCCATGCATGGTGGTTCCCTTCTATTTTTAATGCATCTGGAAACAAAAGATGGTTCAAGTGTCACTATCATGGAATTCACGGTTCCTTCTCCTCTGTGTAAGTGATCAACCACCCATCAGCAGTCCTGCAGGAGCCACTTGTCTTCATGGATGCTTCCATTGCCTGTTCATGTCCTCACTCTGAAGAGGTTTGCCAAGAATGCCTTCTGGAGCCAGAACTGATGTACACATGTAACCTTCCGGCCAATATCCATTTTCAGGGACTCATACCAACATGCCAGGAAAACACAGAGCTCTTTTTTAATTTTTATATATTTATTTATTTATTTTTGTCCCTCTCATCTTTGAACATCATCTTTTTCTGTGCCATGTCTTGAACAGAGCTAAGGGGACTATGGGTGGCTTGCATTTGTTCCCTGTATGGTCCTGGTGAGGATACTATGGTTTCGGACAGAGCAGCAGCAGGAAGTAGAGATGTGGAGTGCTAGAAGGAGGTTACCCCTTCTCACTCATGAAGAACTGCTTAGTACAGCAGATTCATCCCACACATGAGATACACTCAGTCATCCCTGTCTCCTTCAGACACCCTTATTTCCAGTGATGGTATTTGGAAGTCAAGCTTCTTCTCCTTTGGAATAACCTGTAGTGAGGAAGGTCTTCAGGTGCAGGAAGGAAGTTCCATTTTGCTAAGGAGAAAAAGGACAAAACTGTAGTTGGTGCTTCTCTAGTTTCCAGGCAATCTTCATCATATATAACTCTAATAATCGCCCCTTCAGAGGGCACTAGGCAGTATTCCGCCTCTGAAGGCTCCGCCTCTGAAGGCTCCACCTCAGGAGTAAGACTGGGTGTTTGACTTTGCCTTAGAGCACGGATTCACAAGAATTCAAATATAATTTACATACATTATGGAAATATTCCACTAGAGCTAAAACAGATTATAATGAGTTCAGATGAATTTAAACTCTTACCTTTCAGAGAGGAGACATCCCTTTTTTCTTTGTGAATCTCAAAGTGAAGGGCCACAAGGGGCTGATTTCCAACTTCCTTCCAACTCCTACACTTCACACTGGCTCTTACTCCTGCCACGCAAGGCAGTGAGCTTCTTGTTTTATAATCTCCACAGGTTCCAGCGAGAGTCCACTCCACCCAGACTTTTAAGGCCTAGTTAGGAGGACAGGAACTTGTCCTCCAACCTGTGGAGCAAAATTCAACAAGAAGAAGCCCACAAGGAAGGCACTGATTTTCCCTATCCCCAGCCCCCTCTCAGGAAAGTGGCTGCCTGCCTTGAAGGCAGAAGCACATGTAGCTGTTGCATCTGAGAGCTGTGCCTGGCTCTGTGCATGACTCAAAATCATCTGGCACCACGGGCATTCTACATTAAACAGTGTTGTGTCATTTTCGGAGATGACTTAGAGGAGGCACCATACAGGTTTCAATATTTGAACATGAAAATGTAAACATTTTATTTTGTGCTAAAATGAAACAACTTCTCAATCCAAAACATGTCCATCTTTCAGCCACTTTCTGAGTTATTCTTTAGGCCTCCCATAGGCTATGGGAGACTCCTCCGAAACTGAGAGGCTATCAGACAATATTTATGCCTGTGGTTCTGATCTTCAGAAGCAGCTCAGAGCTAGGAGAGGAGAAAATTGGAAGGTAATCCTATAAGGCTTTGATGTGGAAGCCCATAGGCCTGCAGAATGAAATGCTCTGGGAGGTGTGCAAATAGCTCTCGCTTCTGGGAGCAAAGTCTGGGCCAAAGGACTGGGGTCTGTGATAGCATGAGACACTTTTGGTCAAGTGCCTGAAGCCACATGGGACTCCCATGTTTCTGTGCTGTAGATGTAAATCCATTTGCACCCTGACATCTTGGGATGAAAAGTAAATAGGGTACCAAAGGAAAGAAGAAAGAGGAAAGAATAGTGCTGAGGATTGGACATAACCTTGGGGCAGAGCCAGAAAGGTGACCTCAGATCACATGTTATTAAGTACAGTTTACAGTTCATCTCAATTCCAATTATTGTGATCTAATTTATCTACTCCCAAGGGAATTTCTAAAGCCATCCAAAAGTAATAACAATAATCCACTGTGTTAATGGAGTCCTGGTAAACAGGGCTAATTCCTCACACTGACCGTAAATATGAGCATTCACCACAAAGTGCAATAATTGTCCTGTACTAACACCCGAATGTCAAATTTGCTTGAACGTCATCTGCATTTCTTGTGGGGGAGGTGCTTGTGGTTTTTTTGTGTGTGTGGTAAAATATACATAACATAAAATTTAGCATTTTAACTATTATTTTTAAGTGTACATACAGTTCAGTGCCATTAAGTACATTTACATTGCTGTTTAATCATCACCACCATCCATGTCCAGAATCTCTTCATCACCCCAAACTGAAAACTGTATTATTTTTCACACAGTCTGTGAGCTACCCCAGACCCCAAAGCACAAGGAATCTGCCTGTGCTTCATATTCAGCCCTGGGGAGAATTCTAAGATACAACATGATATGGCATTTTAAGATTTACAAAGTATTCTTCTTCTTCAATGCACACATGACTTATATGCCTCCTGCAAAAGGGAGAAGAGCAAGGCTCAGAGAGGGGGACAGACTTGCTCAAACACAACAGTGACAATAGATGGGAAACGAGCTAGGCTTCCAGTGCACATCCCACTGCACCTCATCACTGCTAACACTGAGGAGGAAGAAGAGAAGGCCCCGCCTAAGTGGTGCTTGACAAGATCCTCCAAGGGCAGAGCTCTGTCTTGCCCCACCCTCTACTTTATGGGTTCTCACTGCTTTGAGGACAGAGAGCCAGAGCTGTCTGGGGACCCAGAAAAAAAAAGGGGGGGGGGAGTTCTCATTCACAGCATTCATTATGAAAGCCAATTGGGGTAGTTTAGTACTTTCTCTCCTCTCCTTCCCTTGCATCAAAGCAAACCCACACCCCATCTACTTTTTTTACAAGATCACCATAATAATACCCTCTTCCAGCCCTCTTTCCAGCACACACCTCCTCTATTCCTGATGATCATTTTAACCAAGTTTCTTCTGCATAAAAATGGAAGCAACCAACAGACTCCACCTGGTGTGATCTCTCCTTCCTGCACCTCATAGGGGTGGCACTGGTCATGACCTGACCCCACTGTGTTGGTTTACTAGGGCTGCCACAACAAATTACCACAAACTAGGTGGCTTAAAATGACAGAAATGTATTCTCCCACAGTTCAAGCCAGAAGTCCAAAATCAAGGTGTCAGCAGTGCAATGTCAGCCTTCCCACCTAAGGCTCTAGGGAAGATCATTCATTGCCTGCTGTTAGTTTCTAGTAGGTCCTGACAATCCCTGGCATTCCTGGGCTTGAAGCTACATCACTCATCTCTGTCTCCACCTTCACATGACCCTCTTCTATATGTGTCCTCTGCTCTTCTTATAACAACATCATCCATTGGATTTAGAGTCCACCCTAATCCAGTATGACCCCACCCTACCTTAACTAACCACATCTGCAAGGACTCTATTTCCAAATAAGGTCATATTCTGAGGTTTCAGATAGACATGAACTTTCAGAGGACACTTATTCAACCCCCATTAACTTATCTTTCATCTTTAAGATGTGTTAAATCCAATTTCTTGTTTTCTTTGGAGTTTTTTGGGTTTTACCTTTAGTACCTGTTTCATTTAAATCCTACTCTTGACCACTTTGTTGAAAACCAGTCTGAGGCATCTGCCTCCATTCCCCCTACCCCATTAAAGACCTCACTTTAAAATGGGTGCCTGGACACCAGGTCAAGAAGGAAATAATAGTAAGTTGCCCAGGAGGGTTCATTATTTCATCTCTCCCCATTCACCCAAGAAGCAACGTGTGCTCACCTCACATTCAGTATTGCGCTGGGGGCTAAGGCGTTCCTGCCCTCAAAGGGCTTAGTGCATGTAAGAGAAGTGAGCTACTGCATAGCTAGATGACCCGAGAAAGTGAAAGAATAAAATATTGAAGGATAGAGTAGATGACACAGATGGAGCAGCAAATGACACGGGACAACCTGGGGAAAGGCACGAAGATGCAAATAACCCTGGAGTCTTCTGGGGACTGTGAACAGAACACATCTGACTACACAATGGGCTTTGCTGCAGAGAGTAGGCTGGATCAATGACACGGTTGTGAAGATTACTGTGGGTGGATATGTACCTGATCCTATAGGGCCTTCAGTCCAGGCCAAGAGGACCCATTAATGGTTTCGAAGCAATTGGGAAGTTTGACTAAGTGGTGTTCAGGGAAGCCAGATCTAGCTGGGTGTGGATGATGGACTGGGAGGAGTAGAAAGTTGGCAAGAAAGCCCTGGCTGGGAGCCCAGTTAAGAAGACAGGCTCCAGGGCCAGAGCTTTATTCCTCCACTAGCAGTGAATCCCCATCCATTGCAGTAACCTTCCGTCAGACTCTGCAATCAATACAGCCATCCTGACATGGCTGGGGGCAGGGCACCTGGCTGGCCTCCAGCCCTCCCTTCCCATTAACGTGATGAGTTGCAGAGGGCATGTCAGGCAGAGCTTTCAGTGAATTCCAGGAATGGATATCCCCTTCAGACAAAATCCCTGAAGAGAAGCTCAGGAGTGCTTTGCAAATCAACACACAAACACCTCTTATGTACAATGGTCTGTCCAGAGAGGACAGAATCACCATCTCAGCTCAGATCCTGTTTCTTCCCACTGTTGCACTTACCTAGGACTGGTGCTAGCATTTATGAGGTAACAAAGTGACCTGAGCTCAGGTACTATTTTGCAGCAGAGGACACCATATAGGTGATTATTGTCTGCGATTACATTGGGATCTTCCCAAGAAGGTGGACTGTCTTCCCCATAAGGCTCCCACTATCAGGGCCCTTCCTGTCACCAGAAACAAAGCCTAGGGGAGGCTGTAACACACCCCATATTCTCTGTCCTCCTCATTCACCCACAAACTCCCCTGCTTAACACCTTAAGGAGCAGAGGGAGAAGTGGAGGTGACATGGAGGGGGCACGAGCAAACCAGAATATGGTGGGCAGAATAATTTCTTAGGTCCACAAGGTACATCTCTGATCCATCTGCCTTAGGCCTTCCTGGAGAAATACAAGCAGAAGAAGGGAGATCCAAGGATCAGGAGGATGGTTGACTCCTTTGGCTTCCCTTCTCCTTAAGAAAAGCTTTGTATACCATCATGGGAAGCTTCCACTGGCCCCATACCACCGCCATCCTTGCAGGCTGTAGACTAGCCCAGAGCAACAGGCGTCAGGAAAGAGCTGTGGAAGGTGGTTGCAGGGGAAAGGGGCAGGCATGGGAATTTCCTGAATGCAGCTAAGGCACTAGGGGAGAAAAGGCACACTCTCCACTTCCACCTGCTATTAAACTGGAAATTCGAGCTTTGCTAGAAATAGATGGTACACAGGACAGGAGTCCAAAGGAAAATAACCATCCTCCAGATTGTTTTCCCTTTTTTAGCAATCAATCTAATTTGAAAGACATAACAACTTCCACCCCCTTTATTTCTGAAGAGAGATGCAAACAGGTGATCTATTTGTACTAAAATTAACTCCCTCTATGTGTAACTTCTTGATGATATTCATATATTGAATCTGACTCATACTTTTGATGTGGAAAGGTTTTATTAACATAACTACTTATCCCAGCCCACTCCCATTGGGATTCGTGGCTCTTGCCCAAAGTACATTTTGGCTATTTCTATGTTACCTTAAATTCTGGCACAGATTAATGTCTCATGACAAGCACATTCACAGATTCTATGAGAATTTCCTGGCTGTCCCTAGGTAACAATAATGAAAGTAAGAAACAGCTTTGTCTACACAAGCAAGGACGCCTAGATTGCGGAGTCTGGAGACCCGGGATATTATCATAGCACTGTGATCCAGTCACTTGTGTCCTCAGAGTCTCAGGCTCCTCATCCGTAGAATGAGCTTGCTGGCCTCACACAGTTCTCAGTTCTCTTCCAGCTCTGACTTCCTGTGATTGTAAAAGACATTTAAAAATATCTCCAGGGAAAGAAATCTCACAATATTATTTAGTCGTGAGAAGATTGAACTAATGATATCTAATATCTCTGGGTTCTAAAAGTCTGTTATTCTATTATATACAATGGTTTTTTAATGTGTAAAGATTAGTAAAAAAAAAAAATTATTTAAACAAACAGAAGACTCCTTTTTTAATGCCCAGTTTAAAGGACAGAGTTAAAGAGCCTAAAATAAAATCTCCAGCCATTCTGTGTTCACACACAGAGAAAGTGGGTGGATGACATCAAAGCTATACAACATCTGGAGTGGCAAAGACTACTGGTAACTGGGTTGTCTGCTGATTGAAACAAGACATGACAATTACGGGGCATTATACAACAGTCCTAACTCCATGTCACTGCTAGACCTTTTGCCATTAGGCACAGAAGGAAGCCAAGATCCCAACATATGGATGGCATTATGTGAAAAAAGATCCATTGTCTCTTGACAAAGGCACAGCTAAGTGGCAGACCCTGAAGCATCAGAACAGCATCTCAAGATACTTAAGAACTTGGGTGAGGCAACCAGGGCTTCAGCAGGTGGCCAGTTTGGATGTTACTATGCAAAAACTGCTCTCCAGGTTGAAGTCATCCTAGTTAACAGGCCCTAGATTAGTTCAAGTAACAATGGAGATAAAGAGGGGTGTACAATATAGGGACAGACAGATGAGATTCATCCATATACTCAGCTAAATCTGGCCATGGCAGGGAAAGAGAGATGGATGAGAGGTGAGGTTAAGCAATCAAGCATCAGAAAGGTTTTGTCAGGCCCCAAATTTAACAGAGACTGTCACTTAACACAGTGGGAAATAAACTAAGTCCTCAAGGGCTGGGAAAAGATCTTCAATGCTAGTATACAGAAGATGCTCAACTGTACATGTTGACCAAATGGAAACTTACAAAAGAAGCTACTGCTTCATTGTTCACTGAACAATATTTCCCATTCATGGCAGCTCAGACTGCCAGGTCAGCTGCAAGAGAGGGAAATGGGAATGAATGAGGGGTAGCTATCTAAGCTTAAAGGTGCCTGGACTAGGTTCATGTCCCCTGGAAGGAGAAATGAACTTCATCAACCACCCTGGGTACCACTGATGGAAAGGAGCTGTGGGCTGGGGATCTATCACAGAGCCAATGTCTTCCATAGTCTAAGTTGGAAAAGGGGTACTCATCTATCTGAAGAAATACCCCTTACCCAGCTGCCTTAACATCTTAGAAAACCTAAAAGATTTCAGGCTGCTGGAAGTAGTCCGACACAAACCAAAGGCCCTCCACAGAGTCATTAAATTAAGTAAGCAATTAAAGGGTCTGGGGGTCTAATTCCTGAGCACTAAGACCAGGCAGATGTGATGAACCCCAAGAATAGCCACCAGCTAAGCCTGTTTTCAAAGAAAGCATCCCCTTATTATGAGAACTAGCATTAGATAAAATAATGATTGTTTTCAGTTCAATCTTGTGAGAATTTATACATAATTTGAAAGTAGGTATTACATTCCTTTAAACTTCATTTCTTATGGCATATCCATCTTCTAATACTGTCCAATAGAGAGGACAGTATTCTGTTAGAGTTATTTTATTTGGAGCAGCATATCTAAATACAGTCTGAGTCAGTGGGTTTTACATCTGGAAAATTTCTGGAGCCCTGATCTGCCCTGGCCTCTCTTAGTCATCCACGCCTGTGTCAAGGGTTGAGCTAGCCACTTAATGCAATCAAACTCAAGGTAGTACCAATTTCTTGGCAGCACCTCCAAATTTTAATGCTTGAAAATACACTCACACATATATGGTCACTTGGTTTATGACAGGGTGACACTACAGTGCTGTGGGGGTAGGATGGTCTTTTAAACAAATGACTCTAAGCCAACTAGATGGCAAAACAGGAAGAAAAAAGAAAAGAGTCTTTCCCTCACCGTACAGGAAAAGCACTTTCAAATGGATTATCAATCTAAATGTGAAAAGTAAAACAGCAACGTTTTTTCAGTACAAAATTTAGAGTAGACAAAGATTTCTTAAACAGGTCACCAAAATAAAGCACTAAGCATAAAAGAAAATATTTTATAGACTGGAATACATTAAAAGTATTAATATACCATTAATACACAACAAAATACACCATGAAGAGCATGAAGAGGCAAGCCATAGACTGGAAGGAGATATTAACAATATACACATTCAAAGGATTCATATCCAGAATATATAAAGAACTCTTACAAGTTAATAAGAAAAATGCAGATAATTTAATAGCAAAGATAAGGCAGAACAACTAAAGGTTCACTTTACAAAAGGACAGACATCCAAATGGTCAATAAACATATGAAAATGTTCTTGACTTCATTCACCATCCAAGAAATACAAATACAAAACAAAACCCACCCATAAAGTGGCATCACCACATACCTACCAGAAGAGCTGAAATGGAAAAGACAAATAATACCAACAATTAGCAAAAATGTGGAGCAACTGGAAGTATCCTCCTTGCTAGTGGAGATATAAATTGCTACAACTACTTTGGAAAACTATTTGGCAGTATTTAAATTTTTTTTTCAACGTTTTTTATTTATTTTTGGGACAGAGAGAGAGAGAGCATGAACGGGGGAGGGGCAGAGAGAGAGGGAGACACAGAATCGGAAACAGGCTCCAGGCTCCGAGCCATCAGCCCAGAGCCTGACGCGGGGCTCGAACTCACGGACCGCGAGATGATGACCTGGCTGAAGTCGGACGCTTAACCGACTGCGCCACCCAGGCGCCCCTATTTGGCAGTATTTAATGAAAGCTAAACATACTCTTACCCTAGTGTTTGCTAATTACCCTCTTGGATATATACTCTACAATACTGGATGCAAGTAGTCATCAACAGATCTACACAGAGCAGCTTTATTCATAATAGCCCCAAACTGGAAACAACTCAAACACTCAAATACCTTATACAGTAAAATGAATGAATAAATAAATAGCAGCATAAAATCAGTACACTATTTCATAGCAATGAAAGTGACATATATTTGTTACAGTCAACATGGATTAATCTCACACAGGTAATGTTGGAAAAAAGAAGACAGTATATATACTTGACAAAATAGTACATACATGAAGATTCCACTTCTATAAAGTTTCAAAACAGGCAAACTAATCTTAAGATGCTGGAAGTCACCCTAGAGATTGCCCTTGATGGGAGGGCCTGGTAAATGGAAGGGGACACTGGGGGGCCAGTGTTCTGGAATAATGTCCTATTTCTTGATCTGTACACTAGTTATTCAAGTGTGTTCACTAGGT
The DNA here is from genome assembly GCF_014898765.1 of Herpailurus yagouaroundi. Classification (NCBI taxonomy): domain Eukaryota; kingdom Metazoa; phylum Chordata; class Mammalia; order Carnivora; family Felidae; genus Herpailurus; species Herpailurus yagouaroundi. The sequence goes on along the minus strand of NW_024412403.1, from coordinate 70,390,565 downwards.
AAAAATTCACTGAGCTTAGGATTTATGTACTTTTCTGTACGTATGTTATACTTCAGTAAAAAGTTTACAATATGAAAATATAAATGCAAATTAGATTTAAGACAGAAAGTCTTTGTGGGGGAAAAAATCCATGAAAACTGACTTGCAAATCCAAACCTATTAAATGACAACAAGATTAAGACTTTCTAATTGTTCAGATTTTTCTGTTCTAAAATGAAAATTTGCTCTTTAATTTAACATCTATGCCCCACTCTCAAAAAGAATTGGAAGCCACAGCCTTATTTACTGAATAAATACACACTAGAGGCCTTTTAGTCTTCACTGGAAGCTTCTAGGACATCAAAATGGTTCAATTTTGCTTGGTTTACTTTTACTTTTTTCCCATGTTAATATATGGGTTTTTAAAAATGCAATTTTTCTTGGCTAACACTCTCTAATAAAGATTAACAACCCTAATATTTACATAGCCAGCAAGCAAACTCAACTGAGCCAAACACAGTCTATCCAATCAGTCTTCGGAAGGCTTCAGCCAGTGGCTATCGTTCGGGTCTAACAGGCTCGTGCTCACTGGAAAGGGTAGATTGGGAGCAATTATCTCAGTAATCCAGGCCAAGAAACACAGCCATGCAATTCAGGAGAAACGGGGGGGTGGCGGGGGGGGGGGGTGGCATTGTGCACAGAGACCAAACCTGCTCCAGTGAAACAGAGCCTGGCCAGCCAGAAGGAACTCGTGGTTTCCTACCTAGATGTGTGCACTGGCTTCCACCCCTTATGGAGGAAAGCTTTTCCAGGAGATGGGGTCGTTCTCTTTCACTCACTGAACTTATATTTGTACAATGCCTATGGTTTACAAAGTTTCCTAGATACAAATATGAGTCTCTCGCTCATCCTAAAAAGAAGAGAGAGGAGTTATTACAATCCCCTTTTTGCTTGTGAAAGAACTGAGACTCAGACAGCTGAGGGATTCCTTACAGCCCCAGCAATGGTAAGTCCACAGCAAGAACAAAGCACATTCAGGCACCGTGCTCTGACTCCTGCACCATGAGGTCTCCTGGCTCCCCTCTAAGCCTGCTTATGACAATGAGAACACAATCCTAAGGCCTAAAAAAAAGTTAGTCTAGGATTATTAGACACTGGGCTGCAGGCAAGCTGGAAACTGTACCCCAGCCCATGGATAGTGTTCACACCTTCAGGACCATACATTCAGAGGCACTGAGAGAAGAAAGCAGGCATGGGTAGGAGCCAGGACCAGGGGCAATTAGCTATTGAATGTGACAATGGTCAGAATGCCTCAGTCTGACTCTATTATAGAAAAGTCATCAGCAATGGTAGAAACGTGTCATCTGGGCGGGCTTTTCTGCAGATAGAGAACTGACACCTGTGGGTTTGAAACATACAAGATATAGTTCTGAAATCTATCCATGAATATGATAGGTTTCGGTTCTGCTAGAGATGGTATATTGTGAGTACCAAACAGCATAAAGAGCAGTAACTTTAGAATCCAGTAGATTTGGCTTTGAATTCCATCTCTCTTTTTCATTTGATATGCATCCCAGAACAAGTTACTCTGCTCTAATGAGCTTCAGTTTCCTTGACCATAAAATAGCAATGATAATACCTGTGCATCAGAATCATTGTGAAAATTAATGAAATAATATATGTAAAGTTCCTGTATGTAGTGAGCAATAAATATTACTTCCTTTCCCTACTCCATACATTAAAAAAAATAATTTTCTTTTTGTTTTTTTAAATATATGCTACAAACAGTTTGCATCTTCCTTGGCAGCTAGAATAAAATAAAAACATAAATCATCTAAATTCATACCTTACAGGATAATCATATATGAACAGATAATAACCTAAGATGTCCCAATTTAAGAACCTTGACCTATTTTTTTTTCTTTTTCACCTGGAAGCTATCTGATTAACTCAGTGCCTGCTTCATTCCTGCTTCATTTCCTGGGATAGAAATTGCAATAATCTTCTCCTTAATTCCAATCTAAGTGATTAACATGACAAAAACATGTCAGCTGTAGTCAGAATCCAGTCCCATGATTTTCTCTAGGACTGATGTTGCCAAATTCTGCCTGGAAGAAAAGATGAGTGTCTGATTGCCAGGTTAAGTCCAGATGTTGCTCTGGACAAATTCCACAGGTTACACAGAGAGGCTGAGAGAGTCTTACATCTGACTACCTACGACTTTCCTCTTAAAAAGCAAAAACAATCTTTTCAAAATCTGCAGGTGTTCTTCCACAAAAATCTTTTGCTGTGACTTCAAACTCTATGAATACCCTCTACCCATAAACTGATCTTCCCACCCAACTGTCCTATTTCTATCCATGCCTGCATGTTTTCAGAATCAAGAAACTGGAAGGACTTCCATTAAAGCCATTATTCCCAATGTCAAATACACACACACACACACACGCACACACACACACACACACACACACACACACGAATCATTTCTACTGCATCATGATGGTCTTCTAGTATAGAGGAGCTGACTACTTCCCTGCTGCATTATTCCCATTCTCGGTCAAGTTCTTCCATAAATCCAGCTGGGATGTTTCCCCTTATGTCTTCATCCCATCCACTAATTCTAGTTCTGTCCTCAAGAGCAATGCAAATAGCAATGGGACATAGATCAATCTTGCTTTTCTTCCACATTGGAGGCCCAGCAATACGGAAGACAGCTATTATGTTTATATGCACATTTTCTGCTCTAAATCAACAGTCAATTCAAAAAACATCTGTTGAAGGTCAACTATGTGCCTCACATAGTTTAGGTGCTAAGACAGGAGAACTAAATAACATATGGCATCTTCATACAAGATGGTCACACTTGTCCCTAAGAACTCTGGATGTGACCTGGCTTCCAGACTACTCACCCTCTCGCTCCTCCAGATACACTATGGCTTGTTGATGCCTCTCTTCAAGCTTGGTACCCAGAATGTGGGAGAAAATATAGATGGGAGCATTGTGCTCCTTGGTGTTTACCCAAAGGAGCTAAAACCTATGTCTACCCAAAAACTTGCACATGAATGTTTATAGCTTTATTCAAAATTGCCAAAACTTGTAAGCAACCAATCTTTTAGTTAGTGAGCAGATAAACAAATTTATCCAGACAATGGAATATTATTCAGTGCTAAAAAGAAATGAGCTGTTAAGCCATGAAAATATATGGAGGAATCCTAAAAGCATATTGCTAAGTGAAAGAAGTCAACCTGAAAAGACTACATACTGTATGATTCCAACTATATTCCAACTATGTGACATTCTGGAAAAGGTTAAACCATGGAGACAATAAAAAGATCAGTAGTTACCAGGTGTTAGCAGGAGGGAGGGATAAAAAGGCAGAACACAGGGGATTTTTAGGGCAGTGAAACTACTGTGTATAATACCATAATGGTGGATACATATCATACCTTCGTCCAACCCATGGAATGTACAATAGTGAACCCTAATGTAAACTATGGACTTTGGGTGATTATGACACGTCAATGCAGGTTCATCAATTATCACAAACGTACCACTCTAGTTGGGGATGCTGACAATGGGGGAGGCTGTGTATTGTATGTGGGGGAGCGGGGCTGGGTATAAAAGGGAAATCTCTGTATCCTTCTCTCCATTTTCTGGTCAATCTAAAACTGCTCTAAAAAAAAGTCTTTTAAAGAAATTAATAGAGAAAAGTGGATGAGTGAGTCTGTAGATTACACCAACGTCAATTTCCTGGGTTTGATATTGTACTAATAGTGGGAGATGCTGGGCAAAGGGTGCACAGGAGTTCCCTGTATGTTTCTTTGCACTCTCCTATGAATCTCTATTTCAAAATTAAAAGTTTAGAAATAAGTGGATGGATGAGCTCCCACTGGCAAAAGCTGCTAATGGGACAGTTCAAAGACTAATAAAAGGCCCAAACCAGGGTGGATCCATCTACTGAAATACCTCTGGAAATGAGCACCAAGGAGAAGAGAGAAGACTGTCAGATAAAGGTCCACACCTTGCCCTCCCTAGGAGGTAGGGCATCCTTCTGGAAGGACAACCCTGACCTCTGAGATTGGAATCTGCAGGGCCTTCTCATTCCTATTCTTGGGACATCTGGATGGGCAGAGTCTGTGATCCATGCTCCTTGGCATGTGGAGGGGCTATGTGGAGTGGGGGTGGGGGGTCATTAATCATCAGGCTCCAGAGTCCAACACAACTTTCTTTAAAATGCAGTCCTATCACTCACCAGCAGCGGTGGCCTGAGCATATTATTTTCCTTCTTCAGCCCTCCACAAAACAGAGACAGAGAAGAGCACTATTATCACATAGGATTATGAGAGGAGGCAATAAAATAATTCATACAAAGCACATATAAAGCTCCAGCAGCTACCAAAAACTTAAAACATACATGGTCTGAGAGTCTTCTGCATGAGTAAGGTCTAGTTTTCAGGACACACTCTTACTCCCTTTGTAACATCAGATAGAACTTCTACCCTTCTCCCACTTGCTGGTACCTCTCTAGTTTGCCATGACATCTCAGATGTCCAGCTACCCCAACCAGTGCTTTTTAAATCTTCTTCAGTAAAGAACTAGTTTGGTTTTTGTTTTTTCTTTCATTTCTTATTCCAATCTGTCACAGACTGGTACTTTCATAAGATACAATAAAAATGAATTACTAGAGAAACATAATTTTATTTTATTATTTTTTATTTTTAAAATTTATTTATTTATTTTGAAAGAGACAGACACAGTGTGAATGGAGAAAGGGCAGAGAGAGAGGGAGGGAGAGAATCCCAAGCATGCTCTGTGCTGTCAGTGTAGAGCCCGATGTGGGGTTTGAACTCACAAAACTGTGACATCATAACCTGAGCTCAAATGGAGAGCTGGATGCTTTACTGACCAAGCCACCTAGGTGCCCCTCACATACTATATTTTTAGATTTATCAGTCTGATATGTATCATTAATTCCTTTATCTTGCTGAGTAATATTCCATTGTAATTTTAAAAACAAAATATAAGTCCCTTTAAAAATGTTTTAGATTCAGACAAAATTACTCTGGGAAATTGCTATAAAAGTTTATAAATGCTTCCTTTCAATTTCTTTACTTCTCATTACTGACTGTATAACAAACAGTTGACAGAGCTGGGCCATGGACTGCACCTCAGGTAGCACCTGTCTGGCACCTCCTTTCTCCAAGCTCCTTAATGGCTTTAGTCACAAGTGAGTACTTTCAAATCTCTATTTTTTATATCAATTTAGATTCCCAAGCTATATTGCATGCTCTCTGGGTCGTGTCCACTATGTCAAGGGTAGGACAGGTAGTTCACAGGGGCTCAAATCCTTGCTGATAATCCAAATATTAAACAGGCATATTAGTTACTTTTACTTTTTCATGATTTAGACAACCTGATTGCACATTTGTGAAAACTTGCCTAATGAACACATTTTGTGCCTTTAGCATCCTTCCCTATTTGCCTGCCTTCCATCTATTTCTGTTTATGTCATTTTCACCACCTGCTTTAACTCCATTTAACTGAAATGCACCAGATATAGTCACTGTTTCTCTTCCACCGAGGGACAAGACAGGATAAATCACATAAAATCCCATTCATCAGAAAATCTGGCTCTGGCTCACCAAATAAACATTCAAGGAAATGAAGTGCTTATACTAATTTACTTCCAGGGGATACTGTTAATCTCACCTCTGTGTCTCTCTAATGCCAGGCACGTGATAGCTGCTCAATAAGCATTCGTGTAAACTGGCCATAGGGTGCTGGCTGTATCTCAGTGACCGCAGGTCATATTTTCAGTCACGTCACTCAGAAGGCAAGGGTAGCCATGACCAGAAAAGAGCAATGAGTGGCAGTGTTACAGGAAGGAGCCTCGGGCTCATTTAGTCCAGTGACTTTCTATCCTGGATACACAGTGGAATCACCTGGGAACTTAAATACCCAGGCCTGCCTCCCAGACCCAGAAATGTGTTTTAATGTAATTTTTCTGGGGTGAAACCTGAGCATCACCATTTTTCAGATTCTATAGGTAATTCCAATGTGCGGCTAGGATGAAAAAGCACTGGTTTGGAATGCCCTCACATCCACACTGGTGTTTAGCAGATGTTCCTTACATGTTGACTGAGTGAATGGTTCAACCAATGGATCAATCCATTGATCAATCTAATTTGATCCAACTGGATCTAAATCCATTGATCTATCCAATTATCAGAATGAGTCTGCAGTAAATGTGGACACTTTTGACTCCTGTCTCCTCAAACCCCTCACCTCTGGTGTACATCTTCTCCCAAGGTCCAGCCTCAAACTCCAGCCAGAAAACACCCCTCTTCCATTCTCTTGCTGGTTGGGGGGGGGGGGGCCGCTTCTTCTGGATCACTGGCCTTAAGAGAGCTCATCCTCACCTTTTTCAAGCAGGAAACTCCCAAGCTTTCTCAAATACACACCCAGAAGGCCCCCACGAATACCACTGGTCTCAACTCATACAGGATGGGAACATGTTATCTCATCTATTTTGTGTTTGTTTAATGGTTGTTCTTCGATTGTTTTTCTGGCAGTCCATGGGTCCAGGATACTATCTCAGACAACAGACTTCCAGAGTACAGAGGCCTGAGAACACTTAGTACAAAGTGACTGGTTTGTAAAAGGTCTAGTAAATGGATGTTGCTGTTGTACTGCTATAGAAAGGCAAGGTAGGGGGGCAGCATGTGAAGTGACCAGGAAGGAGGAAGCAATGTGGTGTGCACATGTGGTGTGATCTGGAAGGGAAGATGAGATACTGGCTGCTCACTGTGGGCAGGCACAGGTGACACACATGATTAGGCACTGCCCACCACCCCATCTCAAGGGGCAGGGAACAGCTAGCCATACCAAGTTCTTCGCCAGGAATGTGTGCCTGGGGCTGCCACAGCTTCTGACCTCTGGTTGCTCCCTAAGCAGCTGCCGCTGCTGACACTATTTTTAGCTGAACAGCAGCCTCTTCCCAGCCTCCTCTTCTCTAGCTTATTTCCATGACCCCAGAGAAGCCCCTGAACTTTCATCCTGCCTCTGGACCCTGAACCTCCCACTCCCCCTTGAGGCTTACACTAGGTCATTTTGCGATGTTGTTTTGTGGGGATGTTTGGAAGGAAATGAATACAGGGCAACTGGGAAGTCAGTTGTGAAATCCGACACTTATCTTTTAAACCAGGAAAAATAAAAAAGGAAATGCATTAGGTCCAGGGAGAGCATTCCCTCTGGCCCCCGAAAGCAGATACCTCCTGGGTCCCACTTTCTCTACAGGGTCTGCATATTGATGGCATCCCGTCACTAGCACTGACAAGCATTTTCTGGTATGTTTCTGTCTTCTCACTAAAAATGGGAAAGAAAATTTGCACTAATATGGGCACCCCTGTTTCCTGACACTCTATTAGACTCTATTCATGGTTTTTCTCATATAAATCTTACAATCCATGAGCTAAGCGAAAGGACCCACCCAGGGCCACACAACTTGTAGTTAGCAGAGCTGGGATTCAAACCTAGTACTTTGTGACTTAAAAACTTACCCCTGAAAATAAGAGTGATCTATCCCCAGCCCTTTAGACTGTGAGCTTTCCAAGGCAGGAAGCCCCATTACACTGGTACCTCCCACTGGGCTCCTTAAATCCTGTGGATTGACTGAACCACCAGCTTCCAGAAAAGAAAGAGGAAAACATACTTGCCATCCACATGCCAGTAAAATATGAAGAAATACATGCCTTCTTGCCCTCCACCACCTTCTTAGTTGACTGGAGGAAAAAAAAAAAAAAAAAAAAAAAGGAGATAGGTGTCCAGCCAAAAGTGGTCAGACCATTCCAGAGTCAGTGATAACCTTTCCCAGTCCCAGAAGCACCTCTCAACTTTAGGGATTCTGAGAAAACAATTCATTCACTCATCACCCAGCAGATATTTACTGAACACCTACTATATGCCAAGAACCATACTAGCTGTTGGGGATAGCAAACAAAGGAGTCATTTTCTGTCCTCATAAAGCTAGTAGTATAGGAGGAACAATGCTGGGTTTCAGAGGCATTTGTGGGGTAGTGACATCTCCCGACGCACTACCTTAAATTTAGAGCTCAGGCAGTTTTGTGGGAGGAGGAGAAGAAGTAAAGGAAACCAAACTCGTTGCTATGCAACCAGGATGATATATTCTTAGCCAGAGCAGGCAGAGCAGCAGCATGGTGCAGGGAGTGGGTGGGGGGAGGAGAAGTGGGGGAGGAGGAGGCCCAGGAGTACCGAATGGGAGGCTCGTTGTGCACCACTGCTGCACACACAGGCTTCCTCCCTGGAGCAGGTAACAACTGGACACTGCACAGAATCATGCTCACCAGAGGTAACCAGAATATTGTGGGGACAGCCCAGGAACCACAGAGAGAAGGCCTCCTGCCCAGCTGCAAAAATCCTCATTCTTGGGCCTGAAATTAACCTACCATTATTAAATCCAGGTCTGTACTGAATACCAAAAAGGGACAAAGAACAGCATAAAGCTGGGCGTGCTTCTGGCCTGGGGAAACATACAGTTCATCAGGGGAGTAAGACATACATGCATAAACACAGCATCAACAAGTATTTATTAAGTACCTCCTCCATGTTCCTTCTGCAAAGTGCAGGACACTGTGGTGCTGAGGAAGTGCTCATGCTGGTGGGTCAGAGCATGCAGACGACAGATAGCATGGTGCTGACAGACAACTAGGGGGACTCAGGCCTGAGAGCTAGACCTGGCTTGGCCACACATGGGCTCAGCACAACCTGTGGCAAGGCTCTCTGGGCCTCAGTCTCTGGATCTCTGAAATGAGCAGTTTTTATACACCTGAGTCCCTGACACTATAAATGCTACAGGACTGCAGAGATAGCAGAATTGAGTATCAAATGGAATACTCAGGAAATGCCATATGGAAGAGGGAGAAATTGAGGATGTAGTGGGGGAAGGAGTCTAATCTTTTTGGAAGGTCTATTGTGTACCTCTACCTGAGGATAAAGAATAGTTTCCCCGGGGCACATGGGTGGCTCAGTCCCTTAAGTGTCCCACCCTTAATTTCACTTGATCTTAGCCAAAAGGCCGAGAAGCGATCCCACCCTTAATTTCAACTTAGGCCATGATTTCAAGGTCGTGAGATCAAGCCCTGAGTTGGGCTCAGCACTGCCTGAGGTTGCTTAAGATCCTCTCTCTCTCCCTAGCCCTCTACCCTCCCACAGGAGCTCTCTCTCTCAAAAAAAAAAAAAAAAAAAAAAAAAAAAAAAAAAAATAGTTCCCCCATTTTCAGAGTTGAAGAAGCCTAGCCTCAAGGAGGTTAAGTAACTTACTCATAACCACACAGCTGGTAAATAGTAGATGCAAGATTCAAACCCAGGCCCACCTGGCTCCATGGTCTGTGCACTTTGCACAGGATCACACTGCTTCTCTAAGACAGTAAGACTTGGATCAGAATTGGGTATAAGAAGGACTGCAGGAAGTAACAGGGGCAAAGACACTGATAGGCTGAAAAATTGCTAGGGTTAATAAGGGAAGGTTCCTGGGGATAAGAACAGAGCTGTGAGTGTGAGGAGGGTGCAGTGAATAGAAAGAATGAGAACTTGGCAGTCCCTGGCCAACACCCTGCATTGCGCTAAATGCTATGGAAAAGAAAATGGTATATTAAACAGTCCTTGCCCTGAATTAATTTGCAACCAGGGTGATAAAATGTGAAAATTAACAATTAGTGAAATGTTACAAAAATTGTCAAAGAAGGCATACAAAAATAAATCATAGCACAGTTTAAATGCGGGAAGTGTTGCTTCTGATTTTGGTGGGCACAGGAGATTCTGTGTAGGAAGGGGACTAGAGGCAGGCCTTAAAGGATTCAGGGGGAGGATTGAGGAGGGGGGGTGGAAAGGAGACAGTGAGGGCATGTGGGGCAGGAAAAATCTCATCCATAGGAGAAAAAGCAGGAAACATGCTTTGTGGAAGACCATTTCACTTAGAAGAGCTGGTGGGAAACACTATAGACCAGTTGGGTTGTGTGAGACAATAGGGGCCAGGCTAAGGGAATGAAGGGTCCAATCCTTGACCAGAAGGCTATGAGAAACCACTGGCTGTGCTTGGGCAGGGGAGTTTAAGAAAAGGAAAGCAGCAGTGCTCAGAGAGCCAGAGAAGGGGACTGATAGGCATGGGACGAGAAGGGTCCCAACTAGGGGATGGTGCTGAGGATGGCAAGCAAGGACTAGTCTCCCAATTATTTCAAGGATGAACATGAAAGTCCTTGTGGCTGGGGAACAGGAGAAGGGGGAATCAAAAGTAATCTAACTTCAAACCAAGAGAATCAGAGTCCCATATTCAGAACTAGAGAAGCCTAGCAAAAAATAAAATTGGGGGAAAGGGTGATGATCAGGTTGATCAGTTCCATATTAGACATTCTGCCTAAGGTTCCTCTAAGATATTCAAGTGAAAAAATGATGAATCACAAACTCAGGAAAAGGAAACCTGAAGCTGGGGGGAGGGCATGAGGGGTCACCATTCACCCAGGGTGAGACAGCCCTCGGCTGCTCCCTAAGCCCCCAGGGAAGGCAACTCAGCTGCTCAATGAGTTAGGAACTGTATGTCCTGATAAGAGAAGAGAATGGAAACAGAATCCCTGAGCCAACATTTAATTATTCCCATCAATAGAGCAAGAGAGGCCCCCAAACAGGGTCGAGCCCAGAAGAATCTAGTACACTTCCCTCCCCAAGAAGGACTTCTTTCTGTGCTCTAGTGAGGGATCACAGCCTTGCCAGGAACAGAAGATCACAGGGAACCTTGTCCAGCATTTTAGTATACAGACACGGGATAAGACTCTGGAGTCAGAACAATGTGGGGACAAATGACAGTTGTTCCACCTAAGTGTACATGGGCTGGCTGTCCACCCTGTCTGAAAAGTAAATAAGACAAGTGTCTTAGTGTCAGGTACCTGGCATAATGTAGGGCATACAGATGGCATGAGTTAAATGTTAGTTCCCTTCAGCTCCACCTGAGAGCAGGCCTTTTCATTCCCATCCAGTTGTCAATGATATAGTTTTTCCATTAATACTACTCAGAAGACCCAGTTAGTTATACGCTCTGAGATAGCACAAAAAATGTCAATTTCCTCTTCTACCTGCCAAATGTTGCATGTTTCCCCTGGAGCTGGGTTTGGGGAACCATGAACTAAATTCCATCCTCATGATAAAATCTGACAGACTTAAAGCAGAGGGGGGGCGGATATAACTGCTTTTCTGTAAATACAGCTCAGGGTTCCCAAAATATCAACTCCACCTGATTGTCAATGGCAATTGAAATTCTACCATTAGAGATCTACTTCCTCAGTTTAACATTCTTCTTTTAAATATCAAATTCTCCCATGAGGAAAGCCCATTGAGCTATTACCAGTCCATCGTAAGTTGCAAAACATACATGAATTTATTAGCTGCCTGAGAGAGCAAGAATTCTGATGCTTTGGAGAGGAGGAAGGGGTCATTTTGGAGCTGGATCACTGATCCTATTTGGGGAGACTGAAGTGAGCTAGAAACCAGAGGGCAAAGGGACCTAAAAGAGCAAGCTCACAGCTTCACCAGGATCTACCTTGATCACTGAATGAGAGGGGTCATAAAAGAGATAACCTGCTGGCTGGAAGTACCAGGTGACAATGTGGGACCCTGAGGGTATAAAATGAGAGTCAGCAAGACAGTACCTCCCTGCACTTCCCAGTAGCAGAAAGGCAGCAAAGCACCATAGAAAAGCCATCTCCACTGCCCACAGAACCAAAATAAAAGGGATCACGGGACACCAGGAGAGAATGAGGTTGGAGCCAGGAAGCACTCCCAGATAATGCAAAAATTCTCAGCTATGCTTTCCTTGCCCCCACTACTCTCCTGAAACTGTTCCTTCAAAGATGACCCCTGATGCCCTAACATTCAAACCCCAGGGTTCTACCTACCTACCTCCTCAGCAGATTAAAAGCCAATGCCCACACCTTCCTTGAAACCCCTGTGTGAGGGAATCCCAGGCACCTTGGTGTGACCACTCTCACTTTCCTTCTCACTGAGACCCAGGCTCTGCCTTGCTCCTCTCTGCACTCACTCCCTTGTTCCTAACAAGTCAGAGGAGCCATAGCCCAGCAGTTCTCAGCAAAGCAGGAAAGAGTCACTCCAAAGAGTCTCTACCATACAGAGCCTAGCATATGGCTGGTACATAATAAATTACAGATGTAATAGAGACAATTATGCATTTCAAATGCTGGCCAAATTATGGGTCAGAAGGATCCCATCATAGGAAGCCACAGGAAGGTACAGATCTTGGTTGTATTTCTGAGGAAGCTCCACTTATTCAACATTGATACCTGGACTTAGACACACAAACACCTATTCAGCATATTTTCTCCAAAGAACAACCTAAAAGGGTGCTATCAACCTCATGGCCCTTTGCCTCCTCAGTATTCTAGTCTCCTGTATCTAAGGAGGCGTTCTTATAGAGGACTGCATAATCACAGGAAAAGGTCCCATGGATGGAATCTGAGAGGAGAGAGCTTCTCTGATACACAGGGACTCTCCTGGTCAGAGCCAGCTTCCCCAGACCCTCCTACTGCAGGCCCTCTAGCATCCTCCCTGACCCTGGCCTTGCCCGAGATGCACCAACTATCTCTGCAATGAACTATTTCTGCCATCCCACATCTGATTATATGTACCATGACACAAACATCAGAGAAGAACATCAGAGAACACCACACTCCTAAACTTTGGGCCTCATCACCCCACTGTCTTCCCTTTCCTTCCAGCAGAAATGCCATGGCAACGATACCATGCTCTCCCCCACCAAGTGGGAGCTCTCTAAGGACCAAAGCAATGGTGAAAAGCCACACATTGGACCTTGATTCTTCCTCCCTCTGTACCTACCACTTCCCTTCAGCACCCAGCAGGACACTCTGCCCATGAGGGCACCCCCTGTTCATGCCAGTGACTGAATGATACATAGAACTAAGAGGCCCCAGGGGCATCACCGAAGGGAGAGATGTAACTACAGGGGAAAAGGTGGAAGGAGAGATGGCAGACAGGGAGGAACTGGAGGATACCTCTGTGACCCCAGCAGTTTCTGACATTTGCTATCTTAGCCACCCTTTATATCTTTGGCCCTGGCCCTGATCACTGAGATTCACCCTTTCATCTGCTCCTCCATCTCTGCCCATTGAGTGTGAAACACTGAGATTTGTCAGATATTCTGAGCACCAGAGCCCATGCAAGAAAGTTGCCAAGGCAACAGAACACTCCTCTCTGGTATAAATACTCACGGGTGATACCCCTGGTGGAGTAAAGCACAAACACCTCCCCCTCCTCCTTTAGTCAGATCTGGCAGACTTCAAAGTTAGGGGAGCCATGACTGGTTTTAGCAGGGGGAGTGGCACAAGGGGGTTCCTCCAGACCAGCTAAGTCACTGTCTAATGGACAATCCAGCAGGGAGAGAGGACCTTGCAGTTCTGATTAAATGTTTAGCTCTCACTGGGCCCAGAGGTGGGCATGGAGGCCCAGGGAAGGCTGGAAGGGTGGAAGCAGCATGAACTTTGGTTGGGGGAAGGCACTCCTGAAACCACAGTACTAGGACAGGCCCTGCGAACCCTGAGATGCCAGCCTGCTGGGGCCACTAAGAGATGTTGGAAACGTATGCTCTGCCTGGGGCTGCTCTGACCTCCCCTCTCTTCTTTTTCCTTCTTTTTTCCCCCTACATCTTAATGTTTATGCCTCTTTCAGATGGCTAGTGGTTAGCCCAAGGTCTGAGGGTACCTGTGTGCACACAAACACATCACAGACACCCAGGAAAAGAGTTTGTTTCCACACATGGGCATTCAGGTCACAACAGGGCAAATTACCTCTGGGCCTGTGTAGGGCAATTCTTACTCCGAAAGCAGACACAGGTGGGCTGAGAGAGAAATAGGCGAGACAGCAGGCATAAGCACTCTGGTTACTTTTCCTGAGCCAGAAGCAGTTGAGAGCACACACTAGGGCCAGCAGAAGAGGGTTCGCCACACAAAAAGATACATGTTTGCTGATGTTTTCATAGCTTCTTTCATATACACAGATGGAGGCTTGGTCACCCTTGTCCCCACTGCTCACAGACCACAGCCCAGGCAATGGGAGAGAGGACCAGGAGCACAAAGCAGGATCCAGAAAGATGATCTACTGTTGCCCAAACTTTCACGACCGACTCTGACTTCAGGCATAAACTCTACTAAGTTCACGGTTCCCAGGGTCACTAACAGCCATAGCCAACACCCTTTAGAGTCCAGAGGAAAAGAAAGAAAAGGCAAATGCCCCTGCCCAGGCTTGGCAGTGCCATTCTCCTCAGGCAGAGGTCACTGAAGGACTGGTCATGGGCAGGGCTTGGTTCAATGTCTTCTGCTGGGGTCAAAGGCCAGGCTGATCAGGCCCTGGGAGCTACCAGAGCATGTTTGGGAATCAGCAGGGGAATGCTGCATTTAGAAAGACAGAGGCTGAGCCACAGGAGACTGAGAAAGCCCAAGGGCTTATCTTCTTTGGGAAGACAAGACTCCTCCATTCCTGGAGAAGTGTCTATGGCTCTCACACCATGAACACCACCTCTCCCAGCAATAAGTGAAGCACATCTGGGCGGAGAAAGGAAGGATGGCCTTGGTGCAGCCAGCAGTGGAGGGTCCTCACTCAATGAGCTCCAGAGTAGGCAGGAAATATGCAAAGTGGCTATCTGGCCCAAAGCCATGCTACCAGCGTTCAATGATCACCTCAATGCCCATGATGAGGTTCTCAGGGTTGAAGGAGATCTCAGTGTCCTTGGCTGCCTGGTAGTCATATAGGGTCTGAGCACAGAGCCTTTTTCCATTCAGCCCCATGGTCCACATGCTCAGAGCCACCATCTTAGTGCTGCAGCATTGGGGTGTCTTCCGTCTGTACCAGACACAGCAGAGTGCTAGGTACTGACTCCTAATGGAGATCTACCCTGGGCCTTGATGAGGCTTGGGTCAGCCCTTTGCCAAGGTGGGTCTCTGGTTGGGTGAGCTGCTTCTGCAGGAAGGGACTCCTCAGTTCACCTGGCTGGGGGCTAGAGACAGACGTGGTGGACATGGCCTTTTCCTTCTGCTTGAAAATCCTCCATGCATGTGCTGGCTGCTTACACACAGGCTCCTGTTCCTCTCTATTCCTTGAAACTACTTCCTGCTGCTCACATTTCCCCTGGGGTCCAGCCTCACCGCCTTGTTCCTCCCGATAGCACTGCTCCTGGAGGGAGCCCTCACACAGCTCCTGCTCCTGATGCTCCTGCTCCAGTGGCTGCCACTTCTCTTCTTCCCGCCACTTCTCCAGCCTGTGAGTTGTCTCTTCCTCCTCCTCCTCCTCCTCCTCCTCCTCCTCCTCCTCCTCCTCTTCCTCCTCCTCCTCTTCCTCCTTCTCCTCTTCTTCCTCCTTCTCTTCCTCCTCTGCTTTGGCCCAGAAGCTGTCTTTGCTGGCTCAGATATAAGACATGGCATTGATCTTCTGGTACACAGAGCCCACAGGGGCCTGGGGGCCCATGTTCTGGAAATGGCAACTCTCCCCATGGAAGGCGCAGTTGGCACCTGAGGCCCTGGCTATCTTGTGTATTATGCACTCAGGCTCCATGTCCTCCTTGGCCCTCACATTGACTGTCACATGGGCCCCCTTCAGAAAGCTGGCCACAGTGCTGACATGGTTGGCGCATGCTCCACTCACTCACTCACATCACTCACACCCTCGCCTGTTCAGTTGATGAGGACAAATTTGGGCAAGCCAGAGTTGGGGTCCTTCACCCTGCAGAAGGCATATATCACCTTCCCGCTGTTGAGCTCCTCCACCATCTCCTCCACCATCTCCTCCAGGCCCCCCGCACCAGTGCCAGCCACATGGATGTCATTGCTGTTACCCTCATGGGTAAAGACAGCCCAGTCAGTCGGGAACTTCTTGGTGACCACTCACATGTAGGCCTCCTGCATCACCAGCCCGCTCTGGCTCAGGTTTGTAGCCATGGTCGGCCCCATGGTCCCCACATCACCACCATTCTGACCTCTCTTATTTTCCATAGTTCTTCCCAGACCCACTAAAATACAAATTGCATAAGAAACAATGCTAGAATCAAGCATCCACGTCCCAGTGCTATTCCAAGAAGACTGTGCCCTTCACCCCTGCCCTAAGCTAACAGCATTCCATTCACATGTCCATCTCATCCATCCCCTACATCCAACCCACACCCAGAGCATCATATTTTTGCCCATTCCCTTCCCTAAATCCCAGTCCTCCCAACTGTAAAAAGTAGTAGAGGGGAGCTTTCCTGTCCTCCCTCCAACTCCAAAATTTCTGGAAAACCAAAAAGATGAAATTTTGTGTGTGAGGACTCCTTGGAGAAACTCTTCTAAGAAGTAGTCAGTACCAGCAGCCCTACTGTCAAAGTTAGGGGGCCCCAGGAGGGTCCCCAAGCGTCCCAGTTCTCATGCTTTGAGGGCGGGATAGAACAACAATCCAGAACAAGGATCTTACATTCATTTCCCCTTGCCATCCACATCCTCACCATCACTCCCCACAAATCTCCATTATACCTAGCCTAAGCTACTCACACATTAGGAGCCACACCCCAACGTCACTCTGTCTATTATCACTGCCCATCTCACACTCACTCAGCCTGCAGGACCAGTGGACTCAGCCTTCCCAAAGCCTTCCACAGGCGCACAGCCCAAAGGACTCCTCCCCCAATTCTTGAAGACCCATCTGCACCAATTATGTGACATATCATACTCTGCATTTTATTATTTATTTTTTGGAGGCCCCACACAGCATTTAGAACAATGTTGTGCACCTAGCAAGCACTAAATGAAGATTTGTTTTAGGGTGGATTTTTAAAAATCATTCATTGTTCAACAAAACCTGGTAACGTAAGTCTCCAGGTGTCCAAGACATCCCTCCAGAAGGAGAAGGGAACTCCCCACATCTTCTGCTGCATTTGCCCACATACCTCTCCTCCCCCTCTTCTAAACACCATATTCCTACTCTGGCCTGAAACATCCTTTCCAGTTCCAGTTACCCAGACTGTCACAGCTGCTCTACCCCAACAAACCTTTCCCCTACTCAGAATGGCTCAGGACCCCACTCCTCAACCTCTGACATCACTAAACCATCTTCTGAATTTCCTGTGGAGCACAAACAAGGTGGAATTTGTTAAAGCAGATTCAACAAGCCCTGTATAACAAACACTCTGGGATGTGCACATCCGTGACCATCTTTTGTCAGGTCACACCTTGCATCAGCAATCTGTGTCCTGGCTTAGGACTTTAAGACCTCTTAGTTGCCTCGAACCTCCACTCAGAATTTCTGAACATGCAACAGCCACTAGGCTTTCTGGAAAGAAACTGGTATTGTCTCTCCCTGTGAGGAGACTCTAAAGACTGCTGCATTCTACCCTCCTCTCAGAGGTAAAGCAGACACCAGGGCCACCTCATTTGTCCTTCCAGGTTCCCTGACGGTAGGCCTAGAATCATAGTAAGAGGGCAGGCTTTGCTACCAATCAAGCCAGGGTTCAAATCCTTGGACAACTTGGTGTGTACCCAATTCAATCAGCATCCACTGAGTGCATACACTTGTTCCAAGGGATCAGGCGCTCTTACAGAATTAGTCCTTAGACCACCACTATCAGCAGCAGCAGCAGCGCCTGGAAACTTGTTAGAAACGCACATTCTTGGGTCAACCTCAGACCTGCTGAATCAGAAACTCTGAGAATGGGGCCAGCAACTTGTGTTTTAACAAACTCTCCAACTCATTCTGAAACACACTCAAATTTGATCTAGATCCTGGGGATACATAAAAATGAAAAATCTATGATCTAGACCAGCAGTTCTCATCCCTGGCTGCACATGAAAATCACCTGGAGAGCTTTTAAAATAATACCAAAGCCTGGCCCCACCCTAAACCAATTCCATTAGAATCGCTGTGAGTGGAAAAATAATCATAATGCAACATGCAGAACACTTAGATTGAACAAGAGTGCAATGAGAAGGGAGAAGGCAGTGAGGAGATCATAGGAAGTGGCTTCACTATATGTAGCTCTGTTTCCTCATCTGTAATTGGGGATCATAATGTCCAGCTTACCTGAGATGATGTATATAAATGCCTGGTACACAGTAGATGATCCATCTGCATCAGCTCTACCCCCTACCCCAGAATAGACCCCTTGCCGACTCTGAGCTCAGCAACTGGATAGATGTATTTAGAATGTCCCCGACATCAGTTCACCATCGAGGACCCCACCCACGAAAGAAAAACCTGGTTGTTCACAGCTTTGGGCGAGAGTTCTCTCCAGCAGCCATCTCAACTTCCCCCATGTCTTCGGTCACTGTTTTGAAAAACAGCCTGAGTCATTGGGAACCAGACTGTCTGGTCATAGCCCAGACCCCGGCTCTAACAGTCCCAACTCTTTCAAAGAACAGCTCTTTAAGACAGCTTGACAAAGGCCACTTGAATTACATAAGGAACACATTGACCTATTCCCACTTCTCTCAAGCTTTTTTTGCCTGTGGTTCTATGCAGGTCCACTGGCTTGGGGTGAGCTTTGTCCACATCAGGCGGTCCTCTCTGACACAGATCCTCTCATTCAGTCTCCCTCCCCAGCAACATCTGAATTCGGATTTATAGGGGACTTGGCAGTAGCCCCAAATTAGTCCACTCCTCCCTCCCCACAAGGCACAGGAGTGTGTCTGCAGTCACAGAGAGTGCCCTGGCCTTGTATGATGCTGCAGACCCATAAGCAACCCCCGACCCAAACTGAACAGAAAAATGGGGACTTCCTTGTAGTTGCCCGCCCTGGGCTCTATGCTTATCCCAGTAGACGCTGAAAACATTTTTTGGTCTCTTCTTGAGAGTAACCTTCACTGTCATTTTTAAATAAACAATAAGTAAATTGCATCATTACTTCACAGGCAAACCTTGCTTTTTTTTTTTTTTTTTTTTTTAATACTAAAACCACTATCACTCAGCTTGCCCAGATTTGGTTTCCTATTCCTCTAGATTTCCCCAAATGAAGCTGGGCTGTTTCCAAAAATCAAATTAACATTCAAAAACAAGGTTTTGTCACTGTTATGGATAATTTAGAAAAAAATAAATCTGCACCACCACATTGCAAAACAGTTCCAGAATGCAGAACCCAAAGGATTTGGTCATAGGTGGAATCAGTGGCCTTAGTCCCCACTGGGGGCCTGCTTTGAAGTGAGTACCACTTCAGCTGGGAGTGGGCAGGGAAGTGTCAGTATGCCATCATCTAGGAGGGGCTACAGAAAGCAAACTCTCACACCAAATGAGGGAGTGGTGGAGGCAACACAGAGAAAAGAAGGCACAAAACTTCAGAGAAAAGGGCTTAGACACCCCAAGAGCAGGAATCAGGACTATTCTCCAAAGAAGGGGGTGCTGCCAGGGAAAAACCAGTGTCTTCAGAGGCCAAGGCCTGGCCTAGTTTCCTGCTCCTGACCCACAGAACCCCCACAGAAGAATCTGGAACATGAGAGACAGGAAGAAAAATCCCTGCAGAAACGGTCATGAAGGAACAGGAAAAATAAAGGTGCCACGCAGCTTTTCTCCAGTTCCCTGAGCAATAATACTAGGGCCTGATTCCTTCCCAGACACTGCCAAGTCACCCTCTCCTGGCCCCATCACCCCTCCTCTTCCTTCCCCAGGTCCTGCCACATGCAGAATAAGACCTCTGCCCAGCCTGGCCTGGGGAGAATGAGAGATTTTCTCCTTGGCTCTGCATTTTCATTCAGCCTTAAAAAGCTCAGGCTGGGCAAGAAGCCCATAAGCATGTCGTGCTACACCTCAGTGCTCACCTCCCCAGCGCTGGCAGGTCTCTCCTCCCTGGCTTCATCTTCCTCACACCAGTACTGTCACTGGCTCAGGTGCCAGACCCCAGGCCCTGGAAGCACTGACGGAGCTGCCCTCACGATCCTTAGGAAAACGTGGCCAAACCCAGAACATTACCAATGCTCAGCTTTGCTCATCAAGGCATGCCAGGCTAGGAATCCAATGGAGCAGAGGGAAGCAGGAGGGACAGGGACAGAGTGGTGTCATTTAGCAGCACTTAGTCACCTGCACTAATGGTAGAAAGATACTGGGTGATCAAAATGATGGATAATCAATAATCCAGAATAAGTGGTAGGAGACAACATGATTGTTCACAGCTGAGTTATGAAAGATCTATTTGTTCAAAAATGAATCTGCCTTTCCTGAACACAAAGACTAGGATAGACAGAAAACAGCCACATGAAAAGAGAAAGTCAGTTCAGGATTTAAAGTTGACCACATAATACATGTACAGAAATAACTGAGAGTTAGCTGTATGAGGAAGACACACAGGAAGTTAAAGCTCTAGAACCTAAGACATCTAGTGCCCCATTTTATATATAAGAAAACTAAGGCCCAGGAAAGTGAAGGGACTGCCTCTGTCACACAGCCATTTGGTAGAATAGCCAGAACTAGACTGGATTGTCTGAGTAGAGCACTGTTCACCTAGCTACATTGGTCCAAAGCCTTCACTTTGAAAAGAACATCATCCTGAACCCCTGATGCTGACCAGTGTGTCGCCTGGAGGACCCCCAGGCCTCGTGGCAATAGCTGCTTCTGTAATCACTGCATTTCCCTACACACAAGTCACCCTCATGTGCAACTGACTGTCTTGGGCTAAGTACCAAAATGATTCATAAATCACTGCCCAATTGTCTAAAGTCACAACATGGTCTTTAATGGCAGCATTTCATATGATTAAAATCAGTAGCTGCTATCAACTTCATCAAGTTCAAGTATAATAATCATCTTGGTATTTGGGTGACGCTTTTGATTTTTGATTTTTCCTAAAACTCTTTAACATGTTGTACTTAACATGATTTCACCAAACTCTGTGGGTTATAGGTGAAGGAGGCATTGAGATGCCTCTTTCATAGACTTCCCTGGTGATCCTACCCATAAGTAAACAGCTGGCAGGAGGGGTAGAGAGACTATAGCAGAAGCCTCCTGACTCCCAGACCTGAACTCTTTCCAGAGCAAGTTGAGAACAGGAGTAAGAAGCTAAACTTCACCAGAAGCTTCAGAGGCAAGAGCCATAAGGACACTGATAACCTGCCAATAAATAAAGATACAGAGGTCTGGGGCAAACTACTCAGTGTCATACTTTAGTAACAGCTCCTTTTTCTTTCTCCCTTTTCTTTTTCTTTTATTAAAGTATAACTTGAACACAGCAGAGTGTACAAATCTTAAGAGCTGGGTAAATCTTTGCATATGTATGCACTGATGTCACCACCATCCAGACAATAATTTACAACATTTACAACTACCCAAATGTTCCCTCACTCCCCCTTCCAATCAAGACTAATCTTTATCTGACCTCTACCCCACACAACAGGTTTGCTTGTTCATAAACTTAATATAAATGAGTAGAGTATGTATACTTTTATATCTGGCTTGTTTGCTCAACATTCTGTTTGTAAGATTCCTTCATGCTGTTAGTATGCCAATAGAGTGCTCTTTCTGGTTGCTGTATAACATTCTGTTGCATCAATACACAACAATGTATTTAGCCATTCTACTGCATATAGAAACATTATGGTTGTTTACAGTTTGGGGCTGTTATGAATAAAGCTGATAATGAATATTCTTGTACATATTATAATAAAGAGAAACCCTCATACCTGTTGAGCATATCCAGGCACAGAATTGTAGGGTCATGGGGAGATACATAATAGATACCACCTAAATTTTTTCCCAGTTATTGCACCAATATACACTCTACCAGCAAAGAGAGTTCCAGGAGCTCCACATCCTCACCAACACTTGGTATTATCGGTAAAGACTTTTCTTTAAAGTCTCACTGGGAAACCAGGTATCCCAGGTAGATTTCCTGACTTTATTCTTCAAGCAGTTTTTTTGAATATTCAAACAATTTTACTTCTTGAACAGAGTAAACCACCTAACCCTTGCCAGACCATACTGAGATGTACAGAGAGATGTCTGCCCCCATATTAAATATCTAGGAATTTCACTGTCTCCTCCTTCCTGGGTAGACATCACTAACATACCAGCAAGTCATAGCACCTCCCTTTAGTTTCTGTTCTAAGAAATATTGAAGATGGCTCAATCAGGAACTTTAATTTACACAGTCATAAGTCAATAAGTTCTGGTCTCAATGTGCATGGGCTTCTTTGCTGCTATAAGGCTATTTCTATCTTCTGAATGGTGAAAGTTGCCCCATAAATAAATGAGTTATTATTCATTTCATTTGTTTTATGTAGCTTGGCAAATGTTACTCAAACAATCAACACATACTTACAAAGCACATATTTTATGTCACTGAGCTAGACATTCTGGAAGTCACAAAGAAAACCAACAAGGCTTCCTTTGATGGGGCAGGGCTCTAGAGTAAATCACATGGAATGGTGTCACCTGCCTTTTTCCTCTCACTTTATGCAGCCAATCTCTTTCACAGATAAATGAGGTTAAAACAAACATCAGTAATGGCCTTGGCCCTGCAGGGGAAAGCAAGTCTTAAGGGAACGAAAATGAAGAGGGAAATAGTCCTGCCCATAGGGCCATGGCGATAGAGTAAATGGGTGATTGAAGGTGATGACTGCAATGTCTACTTTTCTCTTGGGACTAGGTCAAGTTATACCTTATCCCTTCCTCCCCTGACCTCAGCCCACCACCACTTTCTGAGAAGGAAAGCTACTCCAGCTTTCCTTCTGCTGCTTCTCCAGCTACTTTCTCTTGATGCCATTACCCAAATGATTGAAGCAGAGCATGCTACCCATGCCACACTTTACCACCAGGTATAGTGGCCAAGACCAGACATATTCCCAAACAGTACAGAATATGCCAAACTTAAAGAATGTATCTGTGGTGATCACTAAATCTAAGAAGGAGTAGCTATGGACTGGCATGTGCAGGCAGAGTGGATGAGTTTTCAGCTGGTCCTTAGAGCAGGTAAGACTTCAGGCAGAACAGTGGAACAGTGATGGAGAGTGTTTTGACCTCTAGCAGAACAAAGGACATGAGCAGGAAGAAACATGGGACCTTTAGAGTCTATAAACAGGGCCAGCCTATCTAAGTGGCTTTCCACACCACTATGATGCTGGGACATGATTCAGCTATTGCTCCTGAGTATGGCTTGACTCTCTCACTCAAACAAAAGCTGTCTGAGTGACAGAGACTTTAGGGACTTTCTTAGAAACACTCTCACATAAGCAGACAGATAAGGCTGTGCACAATTTTGCTCATCAGCATTCTACAGCCCTCAATTTCTCAATTCATAGTTTCTGGCTTGGCTCTCTAGATGTCAAGTGCAAGTGACCAAGAACACCTTCATGGCTTTTCTGGATTGGAAAGCTGATTCTGTTGCTGTGTAGAGGTGTAACCATGTTGACAGGGCAGCTAGCATTGGGGAGTAGGGTAAGGGACAAGGAACAGGCACAGGAGGGTCAGGCCCATGAGGTGACTCTGGACCCCAGAACCCTTCAGGGCCAGTTGAAGAGGGCAGAGACAGCATCTGAGTAGGGGCACAATACCAGGGTTCTTGGATCATAATGTTCCCCTCTGTCAAGCTGTTTATCCAGGTATCTTTTGGGGACCCAAATCAATATTGGTCAGGAATCTATAGACTTATTCAATCCTGAGGGACCAATAACATCATATCACTTGGTTTAAATTTTCATTTATTTTTCCTTATATTGTCAACTCATAAGGAATACCTTTCTTCTGGATGGAGCAAAAGTAAAACTACCACTTTTAAATGGCCAATCAGAAAAACAGGATTGGGCTGAGACTTCCATTCTCAGCCCAAAAGTTCATTTCACCACAGGCTTCTGTCCTCAATAGTGTCTGATAACTAAATAACCTTTGTAAGAAACACATCTTTTTCAGACACAAATATCTTTTTTTAAAAATCTATTTTCTTAAATGTTTGTGTCTTTATTTTAACAGGGAGAGAGAGAGGGAGAGAGAGAGAGAGAGAGCGAGCAGGGGAGGGGCAGAGAGAAAGGGAGACAGAGAATCCCAAGCAGGCTCCACACTGTCAGCACAGAGCCTGATGCAGGGCTCAAACTCACCATCTATGAGATCATGACTTGAGCTGAAATCAAGAGTCAGACGCTTAACAGACTGAGCCACCCAGGCACCCCCAAGACAAACATCTTTTAACATACAAAAAGTAGGGGCACCTGGGTGGCTTGGTCGGTTGAGCATCCGACTTTGGCTCAGGTCATGATCTCACAGTTTGTGAGTTTGAGCCCCGCATCAGGCTCTGTGCTGACAGCTCAGAGCCTGGAGCCTGCTTTGGATTCTGTGCCTCCCTCTCTCTCTGCTCTTCTCCCGCTCATGCTCTGTTTCTGTCTCCTTCAAAAATAAATAAACATTTTTTTAAAAAATTAAAAAAAAAAACAAAGTAACTAGTGGAAAGAGGGGCAAAGAGTAGTCATCAGTTAAACAAATGTAACATTAGTTGAAAGCATGTATGTGTCAACATTCCAGTCTTGTGGTTTTCTCTTTTCATTAATTGATTTTATTCCACTGATCATTTTGACTATAGGTATAATGAAAACCTTGACAAAAGTCAGAATGAGACACATCAATAAGCACTTCTTGATGGCATGGAGTTGGCCTTAGTCATTGCTGTCTTCCTAGAACTTACCATAGACCTGCACATACAGAAAAATACTTAAATATTAATGGACAGAATACATGAATGATGAAAAGAATTGAGTAATTTAAAACACTATATACATCAAAGGCATAAATTCTTTTTTTAAGTTTTTATTTAAATTCCAGTTAGTTAATATACAGTGTAATATTAGTTTCAGGGGTACAATATAGTGACTCAACACTTCCATACAACACCCAGCACTTATCACAAGTGCACTCATTAATCCCCATCACCTATTTAACCCATCCTCCTACCCACCTCCTCTCTGGTAACCATCAGTTTATTCTCTATAGTTAGCAGTCTGTTTCTTGGGTTGCCTCTCTCTCTTTTTCTTCCCCTTTGCTTGTTTATTTTGTTTCTTAAATTCCACATATTAGTGAAATCATATGGTATTTGTCTTTCTCTGACTTATTTCACTTAGCATAATACTCTCTAGCTCCATCCATGTCATTGCAAATAGCAAGATTTCATCCTTTTGATGAGTGAGTAATATTCCATTGTGTATATATACCACATCTTCTTTATCTATTTATCAGTCAGTAGATACTTGGACTGTTTCCATAGTTTGGCTATTGTAGATAATGCTGCTATAAATATCAGGGTGCATGTGTGCCTTTGAACTAGTATTTTTGTATCCTTTGGGTAAATACCTAGTAATGCAATTGCTGGACCATAGGGTAGTTCTATTTTTAACTTTTTGAGGAACCACCATACTGTTTTCCAGAGTAGCTGCACCAGTTTGCATTCCCACCAATAGTGCACGAGTGTTCCCCTTTCTCCACATCCTCACCCAAAGGCATAAATTCTTTAGGGACACAAAATAATGTAGAATAAGAATAATAAGTGAGGAATAAGAGAAAGAAAACAAAATTAAGGACACAAGGATGAATCAAAAACTATAAAGCATCGTCAAATAGACTGTGTGGTAATAATAACTGCTGTCCTCAATTACCTGAATGACTTCAAGTAAAAATGAAATTACATAGCTCTGTATTACTCTAGAGGGCTGAACTAAGATCAACATGCCTAAATTAGACAAAGTCAGATTTCAATTACATAAAATAATTTACTAACAATTAGATCTGTCCAATAATAAAATGAGTCATCTTGTGGAGTCATGAGCACCTTGTCACAGAAGATATGGATCATCATCAGTCAGAGATTGTCCAAAGGTAATTTCTGCTTCAAGTGGAAGTTAGACTCAATGGACTCTAAGATCTCATCAATAACTAAGATTCTGTTAGTCTAGAACTTATGATCACAAGTAAATAGAGTCAAGCAAAGTAGACTTCCTGGAAGATGAAATTAGGAAGGAGGTGACACAGATTGGCAAGTTAGTCTAATTACTACAATGAATATTGGAGTGTAAGACCCAAAAACCTCACTAAGGGGAAGAGGATATGAAAAATCACCCAGAATAATTGTGTCAGGAATGCTTTAGGATCCATGCATATTATTCTCAGAACCATCTGTTTAGAGTAAATTGAGACCTTCCTATATTGGCAAATAATCCTAAACTAGATCAAACTGCAATGTGAAAATCTTACCAGATATTTAACAAGTTGATACAATGTGGAGAGGCCATAGAGTTTGAAATTAAAGGAAGCCAACAACAAGGCAAGTCTATCCCACAAATCTGTAACCAATTTGAAACTTGTGAATGATGGTCTCTGAGCTGCTGCCATAAAAGCACCCATCCCGGCAGCCTTGGACTTTGTCATTATCGAACCAGGGGTCATTATTTTATGAATCCTATATTGTAGCTGAGCCAGATAGACAACAGCACCTTCTTTCATTCTGCTTGGATAATGGCCAAATACAAGTCACTTTACTATGACTTAAAGAGTATTGTGCCCATCTGTTCACAATCGATGGGAATAATTGAGGGGTGAAATGTGCCAGGCGCTCTTGGACAATCCTGTGGAAGTGGGTCAGGGGCGTTCTTGGCCATTTGCCATGTGACAACACTTCCTTCATCTGTGAACATATGGACTTGATGAAACTGTCACTTGGAGAGAATGGTACAGCAGGGCCTGGGCCATTCCATTTCCATGAGAAACTTTCCCAAAGTTATAGCGAGGGAATATCCTTTACATTCTGTGTTACATCATGAGAAATTCTTGCAAGCATTTAACTTTGTGTTATGTCTCTTAGGAGAATCTGGCTTTGGTGCCCTCAAATTAGAAAGGGGAAGTTGTGACTGGATGTCATTCCTGTCCACTATCTTCAGTTTAAACCAGGGAGGTAAATCACCACAAAGGAGAAGAGTGGCCAGTTGTTGTCATGAGACCACAGACAAACCTCCATTGTCTACTTCTCCTAAGATGGAACAGTGGTGGGAAGTGGAAAGGGCTCTCAAGCATTTGCTCAGATATTGGAAACAGTCCAATGGTTGAGTGAGAAAAGACTCATAAACAGGGGCTGAAAAAAGTTTGAGTAATACTGGATTATTTTTAAACATAATTTTGAATAAAAAATAAGGGCACCTTGCTGAAAAATCCTTCTAATGTCTGTCTTTTCAAGTGGAGAAATTTTCACTTATGATTTATTTAAAAGGAGAGAACATAATCATTTGAGGCCCGGCAAAAGTAAGGCAGTTCCTCTTAACTCTCAGCCACAAACTCCCTCTTTTATTCAATGTTTCTATGGTGAACATGAAAGCAAGCCATGAAGGCAGAAGAGATGTTGCTAAAAGGGTGTGCCAGAGTCAACAGGGAGCACTGGCAGATGAGATGTGATGTTTCTTGGTACAAGCTGGTGGGTTATCTCCTTTTTCTCCATACCTATGCCACATAGTCAGGGCCCAAACCAAGATGGGGCCACTAACTCACAGAGCCACCATTGCTTCAAGTATAAATACTTGATCAGCACAGCCTGGTCCTAATCAAACAGAGGGGCTGATGGCCTAACTGCAGGTCATCCAGATTCTTGACATCTCTTTTCCCCTCCTAAGTATTTCTCTGCTCACAGGGGAATCAAGGACAAGGTGTGGAAGGAATCCATTCCAAGGCATTTTTCTATTTGTGAGCAGTATGTTGAAAGCATTTCTAGGAAAAGAGGATTATGTTGTAAGTTAAAAAGAGATGTTTGTGTTTCCTCTGATTTCAATTATTCAGACCCTCAGTGCCCTCGACTCCCCCCAGCCTCCCTTGCGTGCCCAGGAATAATGAAGAGTGGGCCTGAACGCTGATGCCTATCAGCATTGCCAGGAAGACAGCATACAACCCTCTGCCATCATAATCATGGCTTCTTCTCCTTCGCATCACAGCTCAAGGTCACCTGCTCCTGGAATCCATGCTTACTCACCACACTGGCTCTAACCTTGTGCCTCCCTCTTCACAATATTAGCATCTTTGAGTCATGCCATGCATATTTGTCTATTCTCATGACTAGGAACTGACAACATGAAATAACAGAACAAAGCAAGAGGCACTGAATTCAAGGCGTGGCTTCTTCTTGCTAGCCGGGCAACCTTAGGCAAAATTTCTTCACTTGCTTGAGTTTCAGTTACCTCATCCGGACAAGGATAATAATCATTGTCCCACCTATCTCAGAAGGCTGTTGTGGATTTCAAATCAGATAACACATGTGAAAACTTTTTATAAATTGTAAAGTAGCTGTTTCTGTTGGTGGTGGTGCAAAGACTTTGTTTCT
Source organism: Herpailurus yagouaroundi (assembly GCF_014898765.1). Taxonomy (NCBI): domain Eukaryota; kingdom Metazoa; phylum Chordata; class Mammalia; order Carnivora; family Felidae; genus Herpailurus; species Herpailurus yagouaroundi. The sequence goes on along the minus strand of NW_024412403.1, from coordinate 70,362,208 downwards.
TATACTCCAGCATCTGAAATAGGGTTGTGCCCCCTCTGCAGGCTCAGCACAGATTCGGCTTAACTGCCACTGAATGCCTTCCATGTCCCTAGAGTGCTAACTAGAGATCCTCTCCCCAGCTTTACCGTGTATGCCCACTGAGAAGGATCCTACAGCCTGGCCTCATGTATTCCCAGACATGAGACAGGATAATGGATCCACCCCTCAGAGCCTGCTCAAGGACACAATAGCAGTAACAAAGTGGTGGCAAGCCTCCTCCAGCAGCATAGGCCACACTGAGACATCCAGTCCCACTTCCCAGGAGGTAAGTCATCCCCATGACACCAGGAATTTTCCCTCCTTCTCTTTAGCACCACCACCTGCAGAACGTCCACTACAACCACTGCAACCAAACTCCCTGGCACCACTCACCTCACCATTTGGCAAGCTTAACGGCCCATAATCTCTCATGGGCACTTGTTTTTAGAGTCATAACTAAAATCTCTGATCGCCCAACAGAAAACAGCTGGGAGACCAAAGAGAGAAGGCTGCTATGTGACATCTAAAGCCACTAATGGCCCATCTTCCCCGCAGCAGTGAGCTGACAGTGTCCGGTCTTTTTCCCTGCACGTCTGCTACCAGGTCTGCCTGTGACTGGGAGCACTTACGGTGATACCAACTCGCTCTGCACCTTCAACAGCTGACACCTATAAACATCTCCTTTGTTTTACAACAAACACAACTCAATAACTAATGGCCTTCTGGAGAATTCCAATCCATAGCCTCATTCAACAGGGTTTGGAAGGCATCTCCAAACTGTAAAAATGTTTCAAGTAAAAATAAATCACTATTCTTTACACTTTATCATACAATCAAGTTCATGGGCCCCAGAGTCAACCTTTTTCTCTAACAGTCTGATAAAGAAGGTAAGAAATGGCTGAGTGCTCATAAGTGATTTGTACAATACTTTATAAACATGAAAGAGACATCAGTATCAGAGTGCAGTGGTGGTGGCAATGATTTCCCCTGAAAAATCTAAAATGCCCTCCCCAGTACTACCCAAATTCTATCACGTTTTAAATGGCTCACTCAAGCTGGACTTCTTCCACAAGACTTTCTCCGATCACTCCAGCCTAGCAAAATTCATTCATTCGTTCAATATTTATTTATTTAAGCATTCTATGTACCAGATACTAGCTCCTGGGGGTAGAACAATCTAAAAAATTTTTTTTAATTTTTTTAATGTTTATTTATTTTTGAGATAGAAAGAGACAGAGAGTGAGTGGGAGAGGGCCAGAGAGAGAGGGAGACACAGAATTTGAAGCAGGCTCCAGGCTCATAGCTCTGAGCTGTCAGCACAGATCCCGATGCAGGGCTTAAACTCACAAACCACGACATCACAACCTGAGCTGAAGTCAGATGCTCAACGAACTGAACCACCCAGGTGCCCCTGGGGGTAGAACAATCTAAACAGTCAAAATCTCTGTCTGGTGGCTCCATTCTCTCATCTACTAATAAACGCTTATACCTCTGCATTAAATACAGCCCTTCACAATGAACATTTTCCTGAAACTCGTATTACTCTTTACTTTATAATTATGAACCTGTCTTCTTAAGTACCTTGAGCTTAAGCATTTCTGATTTCTTCAAGGTCTGCTAAAAGAAGCTGCTGAGTAAATAAACACTGAATGAATACTTACCTAACTATGTGATATATATAAACATCTATATACTTATATATAAATACATAAAAGGTATATGTATAATTAATATAAAAATTACATATAAATGAGTGTATATATTTATATATAAATATACGTATATATAATTAAACAGATGTGTATGTACGTGTGTGTGTATAATTTTCTCATCTAGCTGCTAAGTTTCTTCAAAGACAAGAATCTCTCTGTTAACATTTCTATCTTCGAGCGCATTCAACCCAGTGCTGGGACATGGCTCATTCTCAGTACATACTTACTTGAATTCAGTAGTTCTGCTAGCAGTGGGGGTTCCCCTTCCATGCCAATCCTGTTAATCATATCCTAGATTTAGAAAATGGGAAGCCTAAGGCCAAGTAAAACAATATAGTCAGTCCTAAGTCACCTACAATCCTCTAACATTCTGGCTGAGCCTTCTCCAAGACTAGAGCACTGTTTGTGAGGAAGGAATAAAGTCATCTTTCATCCAGGAGGGCTGACATAAGCCACTTGTGCGTTCCAAGAAGAAAACCAGAATGAAACTGGAGCAGCAAGCCTTGACTTTGGACAGCACGACCACCCATGGAAACATCCATCATGCGACCCACACAAGATCTGCCTGGCAAAAGATCATGAATCCAGGAGTTAGGGCCACCCACCCTGTCAGGGGGACAGTTGCAGCCAAAACCAGTCCCGTGAGACCAGAGCCCTTGGGTATCCTCGTTGCCCCAGGTACCCATAATTGCTATCTTTTGGCTCCGTCTCTTGAAATCCATCTCCTAGAATAGCCAGCTCTGCTGTGAGCACCCTTAGGGATGCGACAGCTAAGCAAGGTCAGGGGCTGGAGTTGATCTCTGTGGGGAGATGAACCAATATCCTTTACTAGCCTAGGTGAGATCAGGTGAGGTGATGATGCCCTCTCAATCCCCACAGGCGGCCATTGGTCCTACCACCTATACTGCCAATGACTACATGATTTAGCATTGGCAGAGCACGCCACGCCAGCCAGCCACAGATTAGGACATCTGTGTATCACCCACAAGGGCATTAATCCAAATCAGAGAGGTTTTTTTCCCACCAAATCAAAGAGTTCTAAGTTCCAGACATAGTCATAGGATGTCTCAGGATTTAACATCTCAAACTTAAAAGCATTTACCCTAAAGCCGATCCTTCCCATTTGCCAAATTACAAAGTATCCCGGGACCTTCAAAACCAACATTAAATAACCAAATGACCAATCAAAATTGAATTCCCTTTTCTATCCCAGACACAATGTTAGACTTTGCTTCAGTCTTTCCAGATCTGAGCAGTCTGACCCCTGCTCATGTTAGGTCAGCCTTTACATATTACTGCCTCCTTCCCCATCCTCATGATCCCAATGGATCCTGAGTAAGCTGCTCTTGAAAGTCAGCAATGACATTTAGTCATGCAAAGCAGTGAGCTCACTTCATTTTCCTCAATAAATATTTCATTGAGATTCAGAGAAATAAGAGAAACCTTATTCATGAGATTTATGTTTGTCTTAATGATTCACAGCATAATTTGTTCCAATTAAATATTTATTTTAATATGTTCTTGGGTCTGAAAACTTCTGCCCATTCATCAGTGAGTCTTTGTATCATCAGTCCCCCCACAGATAAGGAGACTTTGAGAATAGCCTCGTTCTTCCCCAAAGTGGAAGGTTTTCCTGTCCAGCTCCCTCTGAAGGGGGTGCCTGAGCCATGCTTGCACTGACACATCCCCCCCTGACACATCCCCCAGGGCCCTGCCAGTCAGTCTCTATTCCGTCCTCCCCCTTACCTTGCTCTCAACCTCAAACCACAACCTGGAAGCTCACCCTGCTCAGATACCTCTCTCAGACACAGAATCCCAAGAAACTCTTTGTAGAACAAGGTAGGGGGCAAAGAAAAGCCCCGGGCACTGCAGTATGCTAAAAAGGAGGCTGGAATTGCAGTAAAGAGCTCTGAGTTCCAATTCCAATGGCACCACTTCTGCCCCTTTCCTACTCATATAATGGGCAAATACATACTGTTGGGAGAATCAAATGAGATGATGGAGGTGTTTTATAAACTATAAAGAATTTTAGCCACCTCCCAGTGCTGTCATGACATGTGAAAAGATACATTTCTAGTATTTAGGACAAACCTGGTATATAGTAAATGCTCAAATAAGACATAGTTATAAAAAATATGAGAAATGAAATTTGTTTACTTTTATTAGAGCTCAGTGACTATTTAGGCCTCACTGCCTAACTTGCCTACATGTGGCCTAAGTGAATGTTTCTATTACTCCCATATACAGATGTACAGAACTCTTAGGAATATCCAGAACCCATGTCAGAGGCAGAGACTTTCTGTGTATGTATGTGTGTGCTACAGCTTTAAACTGTTCATATTTATACATATCTTCACAGTCTCAAGTAAGTCTCCCACAGAGACAGCATAATCCCCACTCTGTTGCTAAAACTTCCCTAGATCTGAAGAAAAGCTTCCCCTGTGTCCTTCACAGGGAGCAGTCAATGCCACTCATACCCCCTTAGCCCCAAGAACAGCCCCTGTCAGGTGGCAGCCAGAGCTGTCTGCCATCTGTGGTCCCTCTGTCCTGACCCCAGCTGAGAGCTCACCACTCGGCCTCCCTGAAATCTGGCTCCTGGCACAGATGGAAGTGTCTCCCACAACCCCATGGAATGTTTCTTTAGTCCAGAAAGTACAGCAGTCGCTCTCAGGGAAGGTGCTCTTCTCTGCCTCCCTCCATGCCACCCTCAGGGAGGCTTCCTGGATGACACCTGAGAGGAGGCAGTAAGGCCCTGGTGGGGGCAGAATGAGTAAAATCCCAAGGCAGCTTGAAATCCAAAGAGATTGTACCTTTTATATTAATTAAATGTCATTTCTAAAAATTTTAAATCCCTGGCACTGTGCAAAAGATTTACTATGCCAAAGCAGAAAGGGCTTCCAAAAAGCAATTATAAAAGCTTAGAAGTTAATAACAGCTTTGTACCTTGTACTATTAGAACTAATTCCATTATCTGAGAAACTAAAAACTGATGTTCGGTAACTTCCATGGCTCCTGAAAGAACAGTTCTCTACCACCACACCATGTTAAGTATTTCTCTCCTCCAGGAAGCCATCCCAGAACACTCCCACCACATCCGACTCATTCCATTCACTCTAGACACCACCCACCCTACTCCACACACCCCCACACACACAGCCTAATGTTCCTCTACTTCTTCCGGAGCCAAGGAATCTTAAATTAACAGCAGGGTGCATTATTTTTGCACTCATTAAAGGATTAGCTGAGGTTTATTAGCCCAAAAGAATGAATGAACTGTTCTGAGTGCCAAGCATTGCCAGAGTAAGAGAGGCTGTGGGCAGACAGCACTTTTCTAGCACCTTTCCAATCACACCAATTCTGCCTTTCCAAGACCTAATGTTTAATAAATATTTTATTTATAAAGATAATCAAATAATTTTCTGTTTCTTTCCCCACCACATGCCTAAGGAAAAAACACCACTGTTTTTTTCTTTTTCATAAAAGAAATTCCCAGTGTGGACCCCCAACTCAGGGTAGCAGCTCAACTTGTCCACACACTGGCCAGCTTTCCCTCTGAGCTGGTTGCAGGTCAGAACGAAGCCTCAATGTCTGAAATATGATCTTCTTCCATCTGTCACTTCCCCAATTCGTCATGGAGCTGAGGACTAGAAGATAAAGGTCTCCAGAGGTCCACATGGCAATGAGCAGATGTTAACTTGGACATCAAACGGGACAGAGGTGACTCTGCTTCAAAGCAAGAAGAGGCCTAAGGTCATAGCCAAATGTACTTTCATAGCCAGAGGAGACCCCAAGATGTCACTGAATGGTCCAACATCTGATTCTTCCTTCAGGCACCTAGGGTATTCTCATCACAGTTCCCAGATGAAGGAGTGGAAAGAACACGAGGTTTAGAATAAGAAAACCTAGGTTAGAATCCATTATATATGTTGAATGACTTGGGCAAGTCACCTAACTTCTCAGAGCCTCAGTTTTCTCATCTGTAAAACAGGGATAGTACTATTGTGACGTTCGAGATAAGCACCTAGGACAGTTCCTGGCACTTAGGAAATACACAATTAATGTCCAAAAACTAAATTACAACACAACCATAATCAACAGGCCATTTTCCCTGAATTCTTTCTCCAGTAGGAAGACTAGATTTTTGTTGTCTGTCTATGCTATTTTTGCTGGTCCTTGCATGACTAATCAAAAGCTACTGAGAGACTACCAGCTGGAATGAAAGAAAGATGCAGTCTTTAACCATGGCCAGAGAGAAGTTATCTGTCCAACAAAGGGATGAGAGCTGAGCCACAGCTTTCCCCTCATGAATAAAGTGTCCAGGCCATATCCATAAGGATATTTTTAAACATCACAGTCACTGAAAGTTAAATCTGCTCCATACCCTTTATTTGGATACAGCAGGGTTTTAAGCCACCAAATTTGTTTCTCTGTAGACCATGTCCTGGCAAATAGATTCTTATCTTTAAAAATGCATCCCCATCTTTGTTGACAATCCTGTCTTCTACACTGAGAAATATTCCTGGAACCAGGGTCTGTTTCTGGAAACCAATTTAAATTTATGAAGCTGCTTGTATTTATGATAAAATGGAAGTAAATCTGGCTGAAGCAAAGACCTACATTCCAGAGATAACTGGCCATTCATTTATGAGTTGCTGCCCCTAGCTGACACCCAAACCATAAGCTGCCCCTTGCTCAATCTCCCTGCAGGAACCCTGGGTCATTCAGAAGCACAGGGAAGGAGCTGAAAAAGTAGGGGAAGCAAACAACATTAAATCAAGGAACACACCCTCTACAGTCAAGGTCAACACCCAGGAGGGGCAGTAGGCCTTGGACAGTGGCGGAAGGACTCCACCCACACAGCACTTTGAACAGAAGCTCTCTTCCAACTGGAGGCATAGAGCTGCTAATCTGACGCACACCCAAAACATAGATGTGGGTAAAAATAAAATTACGACTGCTCCCGTGAGAAAGCCAGGAAGAGAACATATTGAAACAATCATGGCCTGAAGCCCTGCCCAGCACCAGTGCTACTAAGTGACCTCAACCAGGGACAGGAAAAGATTGATCAAGTTACTTTCCTTGCTCTAAATCTCCCAATAGCTGCCCATAAACTACTAAATAAAATCCTAAATCTCTAGTGTGGAACATAAAGCCCACTTACCCAACCTTTCCCCGTTTGTCTCTTATTATCCCAAATCCTCTACACGTGCACTTGCAATGAACATACACACACAACCCCCACATAAAGACTATTTTCCAAACTCACCAAACCCTCCCACTCTGTACCTTTCCTCTGTAGCTCTTCTCCATCTCCACAAGTGCAGCTTCTAGCCATCCTTCAAGGCCTTTCAAGGCCAAATCCACAGCTGGAATTCTCTTCTCTGCTCCATGGCACTTTCCAACTAAATAATCCTTTCCCTTCGCTGTAATTTCCATGAAGACAAAGACTGCCTGTCTTGTTCACTATCATAATAGTACCTTTGAAGAGTAGGTATCCAATAAATATTTGCCAATTTAATAACTACCTCAATGCCAAGATAATTCTTCTGTAACTTGAGTTTTCTAGTCCTCATCAGACAAGAAGTTCCCCTTAGCAGAGACAATTCTGCTATTGGCCTGATTTCATTTCTCATGTGGTATCTCAGTCCCTGGAAAGTCTGATCCCATGATGTCCAGGAGCCTGTGCTCACCTGTGCTCATTGAGCATTCCACTGACCACATCTGCCATGTCTTTCCTCTTCTGCTCTGGCCGCCCACCGCTGCTAAAAGATGCATAAGGTGCTATTCTCTGAGGGTACCAGCTTCTGACCCAAAGTGCTGTTCCAGAGCTCTCAAATCCTCAGCACTCCAAGTGCCAAACCACCTGAGCGCCCCCAGAGTCACCACTACCCCAGGATTAAGCCCTGATGGAAGCTAAGCCCTTCTTCCCCACTCTGTGTTCACAAGGTGGCATCCTCTGTACCTGTATGCCACACAGAGTCCTCATGAGAAGAGCTCCTTCAACTTCTGCACAGCACTCCTTTCCTGAGGGTTCAGATGCCATCCCACAGGCTTGGGGTTGGCTGGAGATGAACATCTGGGAAAGAGAACACCTGGTCTCTCCAAAAGCCATTTTCCCCTTCCTCCCATTCAAAGCCATCATACAAACAGGACCAACAGGCTGCTTGACTCTGATGAAATGGCCAGGACATGTCCAGCGCCAACAGTGGCCACAGTATGTTCACTAAACTGAAGTTTAGTAAACTGAAGCTATGTTTCTTTGCCTCTGACATAACCTCACTCCCAATCTGCTGCTTCAGGCCTCATCCCTCACAGCCTCTGTTTGAGGTCCTCAAAAAGTGCTAACTACTACTACCTTTCCTAGTTAAAAAGCAAAGCCCTTCCTCTGCCTTCCTCTTTCTTTCAATACCTCTCCCCACAGCCTACTCTACCCATCCGGCACCTGAGGACCAGTTGCCTCAGCCCCTCCCTCTTAGCATCTAGACAGGCATTTATTTGCCCTGGCTCTTGAATCCTTCTCTCCTGAAGTGGTCGATAAAAATGGATTTCAGCAGATACTGCCCAGGGCCTGAAGATTTATCAATGCTGAGGACCTCTAATGACTGCCAATTAGTGTGTCCGTTATTCTGGGCTGGGTCATTCCAGCCCTTAATCTACTTTATGGAGAAGGAACTCCAGCAAAGCACGAAGCACCTTGAGCTGGTGGACTGAGCCAGCAGGAGGCAGCATGGTGAAGGCCCCCATGCAGGTAGCCCAGCTCAGAGGCCTGGCACGTAGCCTCCAGGTAAGGGAGAAGGCCTTAAAAGGAGCTACTGATGGATGACTCTGCTCCTTCTGGAAACACATCCCAGTCAAAGGTGCAGAGGGCAGCCTGAGGCTGAAGTTTCTTCCCAAGGCCTGGGGCCAAACTTCAAGGCAAGTGGAGGTTGGTCTTTGGTTCCCTCCTTCACATCCAACTTTCGGTCGCCTCCTCTCAAAGCTCCAGTACCCAGCACTTATGGCACATTCTGTCTTTCTCAGCTTATTGAAACCTGCCCCCCTAAGCTTCCAGGCCTTAGACCGCCCCCCCACCCTGACCATTCCACCATGGTCTCCTCATCCAAAAGTTAGATTTCAGTCAATAATTAACAGCTAACATTTATTGGGCTTTTTACATGCTTGACACCACTTCGCCCATACAATAACCCTATGAGGTAAATATTGATATTGTCAGCATCTTACAAATGAGGAAATGGAGGCTTATAGAAGTGCCTAACATTACACAGCGATGAGTGGTGTGAGGTAACCCTGGCCATTTTGATTTCAAAGCCTCATCACGCTGCCTAAAAAGTCAGTCAGTCAGTAAAATAAACCTACCATTGTGCTTGAAACTTCCAAGCTTTATTAAGTTTTAGGTTTGCTTTGGTTTTTAAAGGAGCCTCATCAGGCAAATCAATAGCTTTAACTGATAGAGTTTAAGGATAAATAGTGTGGAGGTGATAAAAGGGGACAGAAGCTACATGTAGGTGTACTTTCAACTTAATTTCACCCCACATGAAACCACCTCCCCAAACTAGCTGTATTCATCTCCCCATGACCAAAAATATCACTCCATGCACACTCTCAACCTACTTGGCACATCTTCTTTGAGTATCTACTTTGAGGGATTTCCAAGAGCTAGCAACCTTCGGCAAGTGATGGACTGATAAGGGGAACATCTAACATGAGGTCAAAGCTATAGACATGGCATATGGAAAAGAGAGAAAGGAGAGATGGATCCTGAACCTGTAGAAGGTATTGATTCAGAAACTGGACCTCCTCTTCTCAGGTGGAAACTATGGAGGGTCCAGTTGGGAGCAGGGGGATAAATGTCCCTCCCTATGGAGCCTCTTATAACTAAAGAGAGGATGTAGAGACATCTGGTTTTTCAAATACAGAGAGCAAGCCAGCCCTCAGGAAAGGCTATCTTTGGTACCCTCATACCTCACACCTGTGCCCTCCAACCCTGTTCCTAGGTAACAAGGGCATGTATTATAGCAAGGACAGCCTTCCAGCCCTGCTGGGGAAGTGATGCTCGTGTTCCCAAGGTCTGTGAGGATTCTTAAACCTTAATATGATCCTTCTTCTTCCAGAAATATTTGCAAGGACCCAGCTCACCCAGTGGAGCCCTATGACTCCATCAGATATATTAGTTTTTATGCAATAAGGCCATTCTTTCTACTATAGAATTTTATTTTTTAATATTTTTCATTAAATAAATTTATTACATTTTGATCACAGGCTATCTCAATTTTTTTTCTTAAGTTACAAAATGTGTTTTTATGGGACATGCCCCTAGTACTTCTGAATCCTTTTCATTAGAATTTGGCTCTGCATTTTTCTGCATCATTCAGAGTATGTAGGCCCCCAATTAGGGCAAGAAACATGTCTAAATGTCTTAATCCTTAACTCTAGCTGAGCACAGAGTGTGATTGATACAGTTGGTTGCTTACTGAGTAGGAATTTACCCTTTTCTTCCTTGCTTACAGAACCTAGATTTTGTTCAAGAATCAGCATCCAAGAGCCTTAGGAGAAAAAGAGATGCTCCCAGCCCCACAGGGTAAATGTTAATTAAGTTATACCAATCATGAAAATTATATCCCCTTTCCAGTGACTTGTTTAGGAATTGGTGGGGAAATTATGTCCTTTGAGCCATGAGAAAAGGTCTCCCAAGGGATATCTGGGATAGGTTTTCTTGCTCTTAAAAAAGACCTATGTGCATACATGCATGAAAACTAGGCTTTTTCAGTTGTCACTTCTCCATGTGACACATGGCATTTTGGCAGCCATCTTGGGACTATAAGGAATGGAACGATGAAAAAAATTGGGGTCCTGGGGAATCTCCATTCTTTTAATGGCAGGCAAGGCAATTAGGATCAACCCTCCCACTAATGGCAATTGTGGACTTTTTCAATCTTCTTAAAGGCATTAAAGAACTAAGAAAAATAACAAAGAAGTACTAGACCAAAACCTAGGAGAAGGGGAGAATCCAGAGATTGGTCCAAAACACAAAGGAGCTTTTGCTCTCAGAATATTTGCCAATCTGCAAGAAACTGTGGCAAAACTAAACTGTTCCTTTGACAGCCAGGATGGGCAGGGGGAGCAAAAATCAAAATTCTAGGCCTTCTCAAGGAAGGGACTCTGATAAATAACATTCCACCCTAAGCTGGGCTTTTACCCAGAGAAAAGGCTTCACCGTTAAGGGAAAGGTAACCTAGAAACACACCAGCTTTCGTGGAAACTTGAAACACAGCTACCTATAATCTGGGTCCAAGGATCCCCAAGCATTCAAAGATTGGATTAAGGTAGAATTGCACTGATAGTATCTATAGATGTCTGGCAAAAGAAAAATTATCATTATAGGAGGAAATTACAATTCTAGGCTTCAAATTATTATCATAAAATATTTTTCAAAAATAATGACCAGGATACAATCAAAGATAATACAAGGAAAAAAGACACCAGGAGCAAGAACCATCACAAACAGCAAGACTACAGAAACAGACCACAAAGACTCCAGAATTATCCAACTAGAGACTATAAAGCAAATATGTTTGCTATGTTCAAGGAAACAAAAGACAAGATTTTAAAGGTTTTTCATTGAACTGAAAACTTCAAAAAAAGTTATTTGAAAAATAATTAAATAGGGATTCCGCACTGAAAAATACAATACTTGAAATTAAGAAGTCAAAAAACAAATTTAATTACTAGATTAGACTTAGTTGGCTAGAGAATTAATAAACTGGAAAAGAAACCAGAGGAAACTATCTAGGATGCACCAAGGTGAGATAAAAAACGAAAAATATAGAAGTAACAATAATAAATATAGAAGATATAGTGAGAAATTTCAACTTCAATCAATTTCAAAATTGATTCAAATTCAAGAAAATTCTATTTTAATCAATTGGTATCCCAAAAAGAGAGAAGAGAAAGAACAGAGATAATCACTGAGAATTTTCCCAAAAGTGATGAAATGCAACAATCTACAGATTTCCTGTAAGAAATCTAATGAACCCAAGCTGACTAAATAAGAGAGAATCTGGTGATGATACTGAGCCTTTTTTTTTTTTAACGTTTATTTATTTTTGAGACACAGAGAGACAGAGTATGAACGGGGGAGGGTCAGAGAGAGGGAGACACAGAATCTGAAACAGGCTCCAGGCTCTGAGCTGTCAGCACAGAGCCCGACGCAGGGCTCGAACTCATGGATCGCGAGATCATGACCTGAGCCGAAGTCTGCAGCCCAACCGACTGAGCCACCCAGGCGTCCCACTGAGCCTTTTATTTAACAGCCCACCTTCTGAACTTCTTGTTAAGCAGGAGAAGAAGCAAGAAGAGAAGGGCAGACGTATTTATTGTTTAGGCTATTTTGAGTTTGGGTTCAATTCCCTGCAGCCAAAAGCATCCTAAATGATATTCATAGTGAGAATAATGTATCCACCATTTACTGAATACTGACCATGTGGCAAGCATTACATATAGATTTCTATTTTCTGTAATTCCTCACAAAGCCTTACAAGGCAGTATGTATCAGTCAATACAGGCATGGTAGACTATGGATACAAACCACTGTGAAATCTCAGTAGCTTAGCAGAAAAGATGATTATTTCTTGTTTGTACTACAAGTTCAACATGGTTCAACAGAGGGCTATGCTCATAGTCATTCACAGTCCCAGGATGTTAGAGACTTTATCCTAGCTAGCTTCTACAATCAGTGAAGAAGAATGAAGTAAATAGTAAGGGGCTTTTAAAACTTCCATTTGGAAATGAAACACCTGATTGCTCACGTTTCATTGGCTAAAAAAAAATCACACAGCCGAAGCTATAGGGAAGTGCAATCTTACTGTGTGCTCATAAGGTGGAAAACTGTAAATATTAGTGAATACTTGTGACTACCACAGATAGGTATTACCCTAATTCTTCAAATGAGGAAGGTAAGGTTCAGAGAAGTATTTAATACTTGTTAAATAGATGAGTTGACAATGCCCTCATTTAATGCATCTTCCTGAAGGTGATATTATGGACATAACTACTTGCCTTTTTGTGATGAGGTTAGTGAGAAGAGAAATGAAGCAGTGATATGACCTCTAAGGAACCAAGCAGAGTATCTAGCTGGGTCTCATCATGATCTATCCTAGAGTCACTACCTTCAAGGGCAGAGTATGGGACCAAGGCAGCCAGTGGTGGGGAGATGCGGGAGGCAAATATTCTAGTCCTTTCCTTATTCCTTATGTTAACTAGATCCTTCCCTGTGTGGATAAGACTGGACTGAAATTGGCCAGAGAAAGAATTTATATACATGCACTAAGGGTTCCCACTATCTTATATATTCCAGGTGTTCAAGATGTGGTTAAGAGAGGGGGAAAATAAGCCCACATAATCGAGTTAGCCATGCCAAGTTTCTTAACTTTGATCTCTGCAAATTCAGAAAGTTGGTCAAGGCAAAGGATATGCAAACAAAGACAGCTCTTAACCCATCATGTCCGAACATAGAAGGGACGACCTTGTTCTCTCAGTTCCTCAAGACCTTCCCATGAGGTATATTTTCCAGCCTGTACTGTGCAGAACATTCTCCACCTCCTCCCATACCTACTCATGACACATGCACCTCCCTCTTTCCGGTACCCCACATCTACTGGCAGTGTCCCCCAGCTGCCCTTCCTGCTACACATGGACTGCCTCTGCCAGTCCTGTCCAGCCTTCTACAAACACAGCAGCAGCTGTCTGAGATTCTCTCCCTGTGGCAGGGAAAGAGTCAATACCAGTGTTCTTATTTATTTATGTGTTGGTTTATTCCTTCCCAGGGATGAGGCAGCGGTTAAGGGGGAAAGGAGGGGGGAGGAACAGAGAGGGAAGGCCCAGAAAAGAAGCTGTGGTGGGCTAGAGATTGGCAGAAGAAATGTCTCTATAATTTCCACTGCTTTCAAACCACACTGTCTCTAACTGAGCCCCCTGGGGTGAAAGGTCTATGTTTTACCGGGGATGAGAGTTTATAACCTTAATTATGCCTTGAAGCATTTGGCTGTGTTCATCCTGAAACTTCCAGCAGAAAAAAAGAATGTGGTTTCCATTACAGTGTCACTGAGGGACTTGTACTGGGGTTGGGATCATTAAAATGAAAACACTGATGAGTAAGCCATGGCATTTTGTCTCCAAGACTTACGTCCTTCCTCCACCCCTAGTCCTGTACTTTATTTTGAGACAGGCTTAAAATAGTCCATAAAATATGGAGCTCATTATCCCATCTAACAGATTTCATTTGGCATGAATGTAGATTAAAAGCCCCATGCCAATTCTTCCTCCTAGCCTGAGTTTATAAGAAAGACACTCCTCTGCCTTTGCTCTGGGCTGGGTTCTTTAGAACTCAATACTGCAATAGACCAGGAGAGCCAGGAGGTACCACTTCCAACTCCACTTGGCTTATTTTTCAGGATAATAACAAGGGAGGATGGAGAAAGAAATACAACCTGTTTGGGGGCTCTTAGAAATTTTGCCTGGAGTCTTAAGATGCTGGATCCAATCTAGACACCCCTCAAACCCATGAATTCTCCATCCTGCCCATTCTTCCACATACAATGACTACATCAGGGATGCTGAGCTTATTAAAGGGGGCAGGATTGGAGGTTGAAACCACAGGGAATATAATGAAAAGAGGCCTCTCTAGGAGTTTTTGTGTCCTGCTTTCATATGCAGGCTCAGCCAATAACTAACTGCATGGCTTCAGGAACTGAAATCCTCTCTTCAGGCTCAGTTTCCTCATCTCTTAAATGAGAGGTCTCTTCCAACTCTGTCTGTTCTTTTGCTGAGGGTACAATTATGGAGGTAAAGAGAGTGAGAAACCAAAACCTCTTCTCACCACTGATCTTGTTTGGCCCAATACCACCTCTTGAACCAGTAAATTCACTTTTTATCTGATAAAGCTCCAGCCTTCTCTGATTACACCTTTCCTCTGAATCACTAGAGCGTTTGCACTGCATTTTCTCTTACCCGGAATGCCCTTTTCCCTTGCTGTACCCAAATCTTCAAAAATCCAAATACTCATAAATACATGCTGATGGCTTGATTTATGTCTTTAATGCATTCCATGCACAGGTGTCATCTCCTCTCCAAGAGTTTCCCACAGGGCCCAGTATAGGGTTTTGTATCAGAGGAGGGAGGAGGGACTGATCTCTCAATTTCACTGGCAGGCTTATGATTCTCCACTCATTTATCGTTTCCCCTAAACCATTCAATGGCAGAATTTACAGGTGATAGACCTCCCCACCACCTCACCCCTGTACTTTCTAATTATAGATCCTCTCTGAGTCCCCTCAGCTATCTCATCGATACAATGAGAATAACACCGCCTACATCGCAGGGTTGTTGAAGGACTGAATGAAGCAGGTGAGAGCCTATCCAAGGTCTTGACCTAGCCCACCTCTCCAGTCTCAGCCCATAACATTTCTTACTCTTCTGCTAAGAATATCAAGGCCACCTGAACTGCATTTCCTCTTTTTTTTTCTTCTTTCTACTTAAAAATAGCTTTCTAAGCACCTCCTTCTACCCTCTTTCCAACAGAGGAAGCATTCCCCTCCTCCGGTCTACCACTTCCATCTGTACTCTTGCTTCAGCCCATTCCTACCTCCTCCAGGTCACTGATGCACTTTACAGCACTTATCACAAGCTCTTATTATAAATTCAACTGTTGCTGGACTTGTGTATTATCCGTCCCACTCACTAGAATGTAAACTTCATGAAGACTTCATGCCTTATTCATGCTGTATCCCCAGAAAATAGCACAGGCCCAGAACATAGGCAGTACTCAATGAATATTTATTGAATGGATTAATAAATCCATTTCTGTATATCATTTTCAAACCTCTCTCTGTCATTGGCCCCACCCCATCCTTAAATACAGTCAGGCCTCCCTTCCTTAACAAAACCATCATTTGACCTTAATGTCTCACCAACCTATTTTTTACCTTGCATTTTCTGACATGGTTCTCAAATAAACAATATGTGCCGGCTGCTGCCTCATCTTTGCCATCTCCTCCCACTGCAATCTGGTTTCTCCTCACCAAGGCTGCTGAAACAAAGCTGTGAGTAGTCACCAAAGCCTTCTGTCACCAAACCCCTCAAAGTTGCCCAACTTCCCTGCAAATGGGGATCCCTAACTGTCCCTTCTCCTCTACTCCCATGAATTTATTGTGTCCTGGCTCTCCTCCTACCTTTGGGAATATTCTCCTCACTTGGATCCTGTCTCCCCATGTCCACACTTTGCAAGATCAGTCGACACTAATCACATTTCCCCCTATACTGTCTTCCCTGAGCTAATATCAATTTCATGATCACTTTTAGGCCAATAAATCAAAATCATGCATCTGCTACCCTAACTGTTCTCTAGAAACATAAACCTGAAGACGCTGGGCATTATGTTATATCATGTTATACTTCTTCATATTTCCAGCACCTGGCACTGGTACCATATTCCCAGTACCTACATTCCCTACTGCCTGGCATGCAGAAATTGTTCAGTGCATTTTTAAATTAAATGCTACTACCCTGCCATCATCTGCCTTTAACCTGACATGCAAGCAAGAATCTTCACAAGGCAGCCCCAACCTATCTCTCTAAACTTAACTCTTACCACACACACAATCCAGGAAGTCTGTACTCTCTGACTTCCATCCTCTTAGTTAAGTACCACTGAAGCTTAACTCAGTGTTGTCCTATTAATCCTACCTGTCACTGTAGTATTTGTTACTGTCTACTTCCCCCACTAGACTATAAAGTCTTATGAATACAAGAATACTGTCTTCTTTAGCACTGTATTCCCAGAGCCTTAATTGGGCACAGCATATAGTAGGCCCTCAGAAGACATTCATTGAATGAGCAAACATTTCTTATTTCATTCAGACTATTTCTCCCTCTTATGAAATAATACCTGACAGCACCATGTAGATATATTTAGGTACTGCAGGTATATTATTTTGCAGGTATTGCAAGTACTGTCCACATAGAAGCATGGAACCTTACGACTAGAAGGTATCTACCTTCTAGTAATCCATCATCTGATAGAGGGGTCAACAGAGACTCGCAGAAATTACTGATAGATCGTGGTCTTTCAGGAGTTTGAACTGTAAGCTCTCTAAGGGCAGGAAGCCTACTTATTATCCTCAAATGCTCCCTGCTATGCGTAGACCCTTAGTAGATATGATTACTATTGCCAGCAATTAACACCAACAGTATTTATTGCTTTGGCCATTTCTTTGATAACAAACTGCCTCCATCTGCAAGGTGAAGGGTAAACTCTTCACTTATGTTGAGAATCCAGCTGGCATTCTGACCATCCAGGGTCATCCACAACCCCTTGGCTATCAGCAATCACTGAATATGTCACAAGAGAAGAACAGGCCCTGGGAGGCCATGCCACACCCAGAAAAGTGCTGCTTTGCTGTTCTCACATCACGGTAACCTCCACCTCACTGGATGGAAACACCACACCTGCACCTCACAGGACAGCTATCGGTGTCCTTCCCCCAGGACTTGGCCTAGATATATCTTGTCTAGTGATCTCACACCACAGACAAGACATCCCAGTGATATACTCTATATGTGCTGACAAGGGAGGTGGACAGGATCTCCAGTTTAACATGTGTGCTGGAGGAAAAGTGAGTGTCTCCCCACCCACCTGTACCATAGCACATATAGAGAGAACTCAGCCCAGATGGGAGTCAGGGGTCCTGGATAGCAGCTCTGTGGCTTTAGCAAAGTACCTAACCTCTGTAAGCCTATTTTCTATCTGGGAAATGGGGACTAAAGTAATCTATCTCAAAGATACATAATGAGGACCCACAGATATAAGACATTAGAATTGTCAAATCATTACAGTTCTCTTTTTTTCTCCTTAACAATGCCATGATAATCAGTATCTTTTCTTTGTTCCCTGGAGAGTTCAGGTACTCTGTTAGCCAAAGTGATTTATTGGAAACAACCCTGAACTAGGTGTCTGGGTGAGAATACAAAGGGATAGTGGGACAAGGACCTAAACTCAGAGAACATCCACTCTCAGGGAGGGGAAAGGACCCCCTACAAACGCACTCGCCCAGAAGTAACTAAGCTCATAACAGCAGCACAAATCTGGGAGGACAGCATGCACCTACCAAGCACTTCTTCAGCTCAGGCACTGCCACACATATTAACTCCTTCAGCGCTCACAACAACCCCGTGAGACATGTCCTGTTACCACCCACAGGAGCCCATTGTGTATCATGGAATGCCTAATTATGGACACCTAAGTGCCCACCTGCCTCCAAACAGAACCAGGTATGACTAATTAGGGGAGCCTTTTCGGAAGACATGTGAGTTTCAAGGTTTAGAAGGGGAAGGGTGTGAATTAACTATAAGAAGGAGACGCTTGGGGCATTTCTAGTGGAAGCACAGGAAAATACAGAGCTTTCTGGGCAGATTCTGGAGCAGAGCAACAAAGAATTGTCTGGGATGGTGTTTCCAGTGGTGCTGTGCTCAAACTATTTATTGGACAAGACACTTGGTCCCTTTAGAAAAGTGATCTTATGCCAAAAGCCAATTAAATAACTATAAGAGAGGGGCACCTGGATGGCTCAGTCAGTTGAGTGTCCAACTTCGGCTCAGGTCATATCTCACGGTTCGTGAGTTCGAGCCCCGCGTCAGGCTCTGTGCGGACAGCTCAGAGCTTGGAGCCTGCTTCGGATTCTGTGTCTTGTTCTCTCTCTGCCCCTTCCCTGCTCATGCTCTGTCTCTCTGTGTCTCAAAAATAAATAAAACATTAAAAAATAAATAACTATAAGAGATACATATTTGTAACTTAAAAAGCTAAGTTAAAGTAACTTCTTTATGTATATATAGGAATATTCAGCTCAAACGGGAAGGTGATTACAACCTAAGTTCCTCTAATTGGAAAATCCCTAGTTCAGGAAGCCATCCAACACTTTTCATACACATGCTGTGTGCTTTTCTCCTTTTTCCCACAGACCATAGGAGGGAAGGAACTAGTCATAAAGGTTGGCACAAAGAAAACATACGTCAAGCTGGGCACACATATGCAACAGTTAACAAAAGCAGGACAAGCCAAAACAAAATGGGTATCCATTTGTCCAGGATCACCTGGGTATCCTACTATCCATGGCAATAGGGACTGGCCACAAGCAGATGGACTAAGCAGAGACACCAAGCCTGACCCAGTCAGGGACCAGAGCTGGGCAGATTACTGAGCAGCAAGCAGACCACAGACAGGCCATCTTCAGTGATGGGAAACCAAGGGCCAGGAAGAGGGCTGTAGGCATGGGAAGGATGAGATCTACAGTCAGGATGCCTGAGAGACACAGCCATTAGAGCTAGCTGCCTCTTGACCCTGTACTGACTGCACCTGGGCAGAGTCAATCCTTGGATTAGGACATTTAGGAGATGTGAAGGTTGAGGCAAGAGAGAACAGCTGCACAGGAAGAGGTGAACTTTGGTGAGAAACACAGATTCCTGGCTGAGCTGCAGCCCAACACTGTGAAGGCTTAAGGAAAGTTACTCTCCTCACTGCCCATCTATCAGAAAGGAGAAAGGGATTTTTGTTTCTCGAATTCTGGGCAGGGCCCAGCTGTTGGGGGCTATACTAAGAAGGAATGAAAGGGGCTTGACATCTGCAGTGATAAACTGCCATCCCAATCTCCAAAGCCTTAGGCAGCCAGAACAGACAGCAAAAACCCCAAAGCAAGCTGGGGCCAGACAACATCCTGCACACAAGAAAAATTTTGTTCCTAGAAATAAGGAAAGTCAAGGTTTAGCTAGGTAGTGATAGAAAATGGTTGCAGTTGCAGTTTTTGAAGAAAATTGCATGAATTATACCCAAAAGATTATGTTCTTTTAAATTTTACTCCTTAGTGCATTCCTATGCTTACTCCTGTGTTAACTATTCTCATATAGTGGCTGATTTTCTCATTTATTTTGTTATTTTGCTAAAGAGGCATTTTTGCCTTTCCTCTCTGGCATCCATGTTACAGGATGGCAATGAGCAGTCCTCAAGCCTGGCTACCATCAGAATCACCTGCAGAGCCCTTAAAAATGCCAATGTCCAGCTCCAGCAAGTCTCACTTAATTGGCTGCGGGTGGTGGTGGGAAGAAAGGAACTGGACACTGCACTCTCTAACAGCTCCTGGGTGATTCTCATGTATATCCAGGGGTAAGAATCAGTTGGTTTCTGGTCCAGAAGCCAAAGTACTGTGTGGTACCTACAAGAATATGGACAAAACACCAAGAAGAAATTAGCAGTCTAAAAACTATGTTGTAAATTCAATATATCACTTAGGTTTTCCACACATCAGTCATTTATGTACTTCTGACATCATTTAACCATATCCGTTACCTCCTACAGTTATTTCCTCAATAGTATTTTAAATCAATTCCATTTTACTTAAATTTATTTTAAAAAGAAACTACTGTACTGAGGATAATGGCAAGGTGACATAAAAAGGCAGGGGCAAAAGAAGAAAAGACAGTTGCTCCTGAGAGGGAAAAGCACTCAAGTTAGGAGACAGGGAAAGACAGAAGACCCAGGATGTGGGGCAAAGCTGGCACAGGCATGGGGTGAGGAAAATAGGAAGCTTGGAGATAGGTTGTACACTAACAGAAGAATGCCAGAGAATGGGGTTACAGGTAGCAAGTGCCTATAGGAGGCCGTGCCCTTAAAGAAGCCCTAGGGAGAGGGGTGCCTGGGTGGCTCAGTTGGTTAAGTGTCCAACTTCAGCTCAGGTCATGATCTCATGGCTCGTGGGTTTGAGCCCTGTGTCAGGCTCTGTGCTGACAGCTCAGAGCCTGGAGCCTGCTTCAGATTCTGTGTCTCCCTCTCTCTCTGCCTCTCCCCGGCTCGTACTCTGTCTCTCTGTCTCAAAAATAAATAAACATTAAAAAAAGAAAAAAGAAAAAAAGAAGAAGCCCTAAGGAGAGAGAGGCTGTGGAAGCAAAGAAGCTGGGGTCAGAGATGAAGGCAGGGCAGAGTATGAGACCCAAGCGGGGCTGCTGGAAGTGAGGGGCGATCTGAGAGATGAGTGGGGCTGAAGAGGGCCTGCTTGGATGAAGTGGGGGTGGGGACAGGGGACAGCACAACAGAAACAGACACCAGGCAGAACAGAATGTCTGCTGGACAGCACCAGGCAGTGACCAGCAAAAGACCCTCCAGCGACATCTGTAAATCACCTAAAATCATCTCACGACAACCAGTGGTAGACATTCCATACGGTGGAAACACTGCCCAATGCCCTATGAAGAAGGAGCCACCAGTCTTCCCTCTCTTCCTCTTTCACTCCAACATGATTACGCGTAAACAAAGAAATGTAAGCCCCCACTTCGCATGTCAGGTCCCCAAGGACATGCCAAAACTCAACAACCACAAAAAGTGATGTTATTTCTCTTCTCTTATACACTACTCGTGTTTCTTATCTGCATGAGCTCCTTTCTTTCCATGAGCAGCCCTACCTACCACAGGAACCATCTCCTCAGTCACTGTCTGTAAGCACAGAACAGTCAGCAGAATTGACCAACACCCAGTAACAAACACCATAAAAACTGCGTCTGCTATTAACAAAATAAATCATCAAAATAACCATGTCTGAGCAAGTTGGTAGTTCACTGTCATATAGGTCCTTACATATAGACTAAAAATATCCTTACACATAGTTAACTACAAGCCCTAAAAAACAATCCCTTTTATTATTTAAAATCCTCACCCTTAACTTTTTTTAAATGATGGGGGAGACAAAAGGTTCATCTGCAATCACCAAGCAATCACTGTCATTTCTCAGTAAAGTTTATTTCCGCTCCACGATGTGTTCTGTTTCCTCCCCTTTCCTAGATGTGTCAAATCACAGATTCCTGTATCCCCCAGTCACAGCCAAGAGAATGACTCAGGCGGCACACAGCTTGTCGATTATTTCAATTTCCTGGGCTAAGCTCATCATTTCCCCCCTTCTTCTCATTTCTTATCCTCTCCTCACTTTCTTGAGGCCTGTTACTTTCAAGATGACATGAGGCATGACAATAATGAGGGTGAAATGACATGAAATCCTAAAACAGATGAAGGGAGCTAAATTCTGATACACTAAGAAGAGATCTAAGAGAACTTCGTTCACCGCCCGGGAGGACGGGGTTCATCATTCATCCATCCATCCATTCAACAAATATTTACTGAGAATTTCCCATGAGTTATCTCAATCTAGCACGCCACTTGAAATCATGCCATTGTCTAGACAATGTTAGGTAACATTAGCTGCTAGAGAGGTGCTCTCTATCCAAAACTTCTGCTTGAATACAGATGTGAGGGTGCACACATGTACACGTATAGTACTAGGACACCCACTAACCAGAACTGGGCAACTTAACATTCAACCCCAGAAGCCTAGAAATAAAATACCCTTCACAGGAAGGGCTAATTTAAAGCCTCATAGTAAAGAAAACCCTAGAGACACTGTTTATGAAAGACCATAAACTTTCATCTACAGCCATACATGATGACAAAACATTCATGGAAGAACACACAATTCTGGCAACCAACTTTTGCTATCCAGGGGCACAGGTTAATCCACAAATCCATAAATGTATTAACCTGGCATTTCAAGAATGTTTGACACTTTTTTCTTTTTTTTAATGTTTACTTATTTATTTATTTTGAGAGAGTGAGCATGCACGAGAGAAGGGGAGAGGCGCAGAGACAGAAAGAGAGAGAATCTCAAGCAGGCTCCATGCTCAGCATAGATCCCAATGTGGGGCTTGATCCCACAGCTATGAGATCATGACCTGACCCCAAATCAAGAGCCACCCAGACACCCCGAATGACTGATACTTTTACATGCACTAACAATAAATTTCCCCCAAATGCTATAAGTATTGGTATAATATTCCCAGTTTTCAAATTAACAAACTGAGGTTCCATTTGAGAGTAAACCATTTATTCAAGGGCACTTGGAAAGTAATGAAGCCAGAACTTGAATCTAAGTTTGCAATTCATGGATTCAAGCATTTTCAAAAAATAAAATAAATTATTATTATACCTTATACACTAACATCTAATCTCTTCTTCTAATTAGTATCATATGTTAGTTTGAATTTGTTTGAATTCACATAAGTATAAATTGTCTCTAAGCTTCTAATAATTCTTAGACTTTTCTCAGCTCCTGGTTATTCCATACCTCCTGCTCCTGTTTTTCCCAGGATGTTTGTAGGAGAGTGAGAATTAACTGTCCTGGTAATAAAAACTAACATTTATGGGTCACTTTCTTCATGCCAAGCACTGGGGTAAAGTATTTCACTTGTAGTTTCTCACTCAACCCTTACAGCAACCCTCTAGGTCAGTGCTATTATTACCATCATCACCCTGTTTATAAGGAAGGAAAGGAGGCACAGAGAGTTTAAGTAACTTGCCTGAGATCACACAGGTAAGGAGGATTCACACTTATGATCTTCTTCCCTGTCCCCCAGTCTATGACCTCCACCTGTAAGAAGTTCTGGCTCTCCTAACACTCTCATCTCCTCTCCAGTCTGGGCTCCCACTGGCCTGTTTCTCAGTGCCAGTGACAGACTGCTTTTCACATGTGTCCTCCATCTTTGATTTCTCCCTGATAAGAGCCCTGGTTCACCTGCTCTGTGCAGCTTTCTGCTTCTACCTTATACTGACCTCCTGGCATACCTAAGAATGTTCCCAATGGAGATGAATACACCTTGGGTATACAGCAGGGCTTCCCCAGGACCATCTTTTCCATCAGGGGTTTGATCTCATTCTTGCCAAAACCTCTTAAAGGAGCCAAAGCTTTTAAAAATAGCACTCAATATTTTTAAAATTACTCAACCAAGTTAGTAGTGGCTTTCCCTTACAGCAGAGTATCTGAATTTGCATCACATTATCAAGAGATTTAAAACACATTAATATGTGAGGGTGAAATGTATTAAGGTCAGATCAACCTGAGGAATAAAACTGACTTTCCCTTCTCGTTCCACTGACTGCAAATTCTGAACCGGCTCTATCTACAGATAATCCACAAAAGGAGCTGTCCTCAGCACAGGTGCTATATAGCTCCATGATGCTGAAAGGCATGTAAAGAGGAAATGAACACTTACAAAGCACCTATTGTGCACCAGACGTTATGTTATGTGTTTTATAGGTATAAATTAAATAATAATTCCCCAACAACCCTAGCAAATAGGTCTTTACCGAGCCCATTTTACAGATGGGGAAACAAGCTGAGAAAAGTCACATGAATCAGCCTAAGGTCACAGAGCTGGTAAGTGGCAGAGCTGAGATCTGAGCCTACATCTGTTTGTTTCCAGCTTCTTGATGCAGGGACCATTCTCCTTGTTACATGGCTTCTCAAAGTGATCTATCAAAAGCCCTGCAACACTTGTCTTTGACTATAGTATGGAGCTTGATTTAAAAAAAACAAAAAAACAAAAAAAAACAAAAAACAAAAAAAACAGCAAGAAATGAGATGCTGATATACAGATGCTCCCCAAATGGCACTGTGATCCCAATTCCCAGCTGAGTCACAAATGTCCCAAGAAAAACAGCCTGTCTTTACTTTCCATGGGTTGGCTACTCCCCTGTTTCATTCCCTGTTCTCTCTTTTTGCTCCCTGCTCCCCGCACTCTGTGTCTTTCCATGTGCATGTTTCTGCCTCTCTCTCTCTTTCGCGCACGCACGCACACACACACACACACACACACACACACACACTCACTCAGGAATACCTCGATCCAGCAGCCGGAGCAGGCGGAGATACCAGAGATACCACTGGTCCCAGAAGCGGTCCGTCATCCCACCCTGAACTCATCCTTCACAGCCAGTCCCTCAGCAGAGCCTCATCCCACCACCTCCGACTCGAGGAGGCCGGAATTACTTGATGCTGGGCTCACACGCAGCCTGCTCTGAGCAAATGCCTGCCTGTGAAGACAGCCACCAGTCCTCCCACACAGAGGCTGACTGTGCCGGAGCCGTTTCACAGCAACAAAGGAACAAGTGCAGAACACCGCCGCCTTGTGCAGACCTAGTCTGCAGGGGCCCAAGAGGAGGTCAGAGATGTGGGGGGCGGGGGGGGGGGGAAGCAGGGAGAGCTGTCACAAAGAGGCAAGGTTAGAGGTGGTCTTGGGAATGAAAATCCACATTCTAGGTCATGTCTTAAATTTCATTCCAGAATACCTCAACATTCTGGCTTTCCCTGCCTCTCACGACAGAGGCCAGTGGCTCCCTTAATAGGACTGGGGTGGGAAGCCAGGAGCTCAGCCATCCAGGATTCTAAGGCCTGCCCAGAAGACCCAGAGTCTCACTGCCTCACTCCACAGGGACCAGAGACACTCCTGTCCAAGAATGCTAGACCCACATGAGCAGAAAAAGACCACAGCCCCTTACTCCCTCTGTCCATTTGTGGATCCTGTTATCATGGAGATAGCACAGGCTCTGGAGTCACACAGTCATGGGTTCAAATCCTGTTACCACTTAATAGTTGCCTGGCTTCAACCAAGTTTCTTCAACTCCCTTAGCCCCAGCTCCCTCCTTATAAACTGGAGAGAAAAGCATCTGCCCCACGGAAACATTGTGAGGTTCCCAGGAAAGGAAGAATGTGCCATTTCTGGTATAGCACTCAATGGAGAGCAGTGCTCAAGCATTCATCCTCCTGACCTCTCAACCCCTCTCCTTCGCACCCACATGTCCATACATTCCATGGTTTCCTACCTCCCTGCCTTTGCTCCTGCTCTTCCTGCCAACAGCATGGCTTCCTCTGATTTTCCCAATGTCTAACTCAACTACCGCATACTGGGCAGCCATCTCTGGTCTTCCCCTTTATATTCCATTTCACGTTCTCCTTGTCTAGGACTCTGCTGCCTTACTTGATCATAAACTCCACGAACATAGGAACTGCTTCGTAATCATCGTTGTGTCCCCCAATGTACTTCACATAGTGCCTTGAACTTTACAAGTGCTCGAGTATTTACTTACTGAATAAATGAACAGGCAAGTGAGTCTGGGAATGCCACACAATTTCATTCTCATGGCAAGGAGAGGAATGCACTATGGCACCTCAGATCGTGGGCACTGCCTAAAGCCCGTAGGAAGATGATGGGGCTCCCCGTGCCTGCCCTGCTGGGAGCCCATTTTATAGCGGACTGGCCACCCATGCAGTGAGGCTGCACCCCTAGTGACTGGGAGTCCTGCTCACAGAAGTGAAACCCAAGGGGACTCTAGCTTCTGGGACCACTCTGTCCTCTAAGCCTAAAAAGTACCTGGCAGCCCTGTGCACACCCCATCACAGCTTTTGTGTCAGCTTCGGCCAAACCAGCAATGCCTTCTCACTGTCCTAACAGAAATGTTAGCTTCCCAGGCCTCCTGTTCTTCATTGGGCAGCCGGTGGGAGCAATCCTCCCTCAGTCCTCCATTCCTGGGAGCTTTAGGCCCCTGAGCTGAGACAGGCCAAAGATCCTGACAGAACTCAGACTGAGGCGGAGGCTGGGGGAGGGTGGGGATAAGAGCTAGGAGGGAGACGAGAAAGTGAGCGCAGACACAACCTCCCCACCCCCTGGCCCCTGCACCAGCACCACCCTGCATCGTGGTTCCTTCTGAAAGGGCAGTAGTGGGACTGAGCAGACAGACTGCCTGGAAGCCACCTCTCCGGCTCCAATAGTATTATTTTGTTATTACCTTAAATGGACAAGACTCCAGCCTGTAGTTAACACAAGAATGTAAGCCCCTCCTCTCTCCAGACAGCAGTGCACTGACCCCGGAGGCTCCCCCTTCCTTCCCAAACAATAAAATCCATCATTCAGGTGTAGCCAGTACTTTTTTGGCTCACAAAGTACTTTCATATCCATCATCTACTTTGGGTCTCTGAACAGCCCCACAAGGTCTGTAGGACAGGGATCATTTTCCCCGGTCTACTGAAGAGAAAACCCACATTCCAAGAGGTTAAATAACTTGCTTAGAGTCAAATGCCTAGTAGGTAGCTGGGCTGAGAAAGAGATATGTATCATCTGTGTCCTCCCAAAGAGAGTTTCTGGGGCTCTGGAATGTTCCCCGAGGAACTGTGACATCTTTCCCAGAGCCATGGAAGCCCTCAGAGTAGGGCAGGGACTGGGGAAACATGGCTACTTCCCAACAGGATGTCCCTCCGGGATACAGCTGACATACCATGGGCACAGGCTGAGGTAAGCAGGCCTCATTAATGGCCTTCCACCTTTCTCTTTAGCTCCTGGCTGTGGCTGCCAAGGGAGAGCGTCTCCTAAGAAGAATGCCAAAGGGGGCTTTCCAGAACACAACTTGGGAGAAATCCGAAATGGAGGGTGGGAGGTGGGAGAGGGGCACACATGGCTCTCCCACCATGCAGGAGACCTAGACAGAGATGGGCTGTGGCAAGACAGTTCCAGTGACTGTGTGGAACGGTGTGAACAAGAGTACTCTATTCCATGTCCCACTTGGGCTAGAAGAAAGCAGCTGGCCCTGTTCCCCTCCCTCTAGTAATCAAGGGCAATTCCACACAGCCTCAAAAAAGAGAAAAGAATAAAAAAAAGAGAAAGGGAATAAATAAAGCCTCAAAAAGAGAAAAGGAATAAATCTGTTAAAGAACAATATGGGTGTAAACACCTCCCCACACAACTATGAACCTAGAAACATAAGCATCACCTGTTGGGTTAGGCCCAGGATGAACCCATTCAGCCAGGAATTTTACTAAAATCAGCTCTAACCTATCAAGCTGGGCTCCTTAGAGCTCGCTGGCCCACCACTGCTCATTTCT
Source organism: Herpailurus yagouaroundi (assembly GCF_014898765.1). Classification (NCBI taxonomy): domain Eukaryota; kingdom Metazoa; phylum Chordata; class Mammalia; order Carnivora; family Felidae; genus Herpailurus; species Herpailurus yagouaroundi. The sequence goes on along the minus strand of NW_024412403.1, from coordinate 70,334,682 downwards.
CCAACCCCCACAGAGCCTCATAAGCTTTAGTGTAAATGCAGCACCTCCAGAAGTTGAATAAAATGTTCCAAGAAACTCTGAGAGTTTCCATTTAGCTGCAGTGCAATTAGAAAGGACAGGGTATTGGCCAGGACAGAGCTTTATTAACTTTTGTTGCTGTTGTTTTGTCTTAAACAATGCTTCCTCAGTGGCTCCTTCTTTCCTCATGATCAAAACAAGCATGGCCATTCCCATTGGCATGGGCCCTCCAGCCCACCCACCTGGCTACAGGGACATATTCTCCAGGGACAAGTAGCATCTTCAGTCCAGCAAACAGCCTGTCCATTCCAGAGGACTGATGCCCATCTGGAGGATCACTGGTTACTCAATGTCACATCATAGATATGATGCCTTCTCTTCACTGATCCTTCTTCTTAACTTGGCACTGTTCTTTCTCCCTCTCTCCACCCGCCCCAACATGAAAACACTGTGTTCCCGATCAGATAAAGCCAGCACAGTGTATGGAGCAGAAGGCAAACAGCACAGAGGGAGGAGAGAACCAATCATGTCCCAAATCTTTCCCACTCATCTCCTGGGACAATGACCACCAATCCCACAGCAGCACTGGCCAGCTCCTTGGACACACGGGGCTTTCGGACAAGTGGAGGCCACACAAGAGGTCATATGGTAGCATACCAGAGTGGAGACAATCCGTCGACATGCTGTTCTTCCCCCCACCATGCCCCAGGAAGTGAGCTCCATCAGGCTGCCATTTTGCCCTGCAAGCTGTGCTTCAGTTGCAACATGAATCAAACACTCCAGCAGACACCATCCCCAGCCACCTCCCACACCACTTCTGTCCCCTTGGCGATTAGCACCCAAGTGTTGAAGTGAGCCTGTGGCAGCACATTCTCAGCAACACCATCTATGGGATGGGAAGGACCCCCCACCGCCACCCCAGTCTCTCCTGTGAGAGCCTGGTGTCCCCAGGTGAACAGGCTCCTTAGGTCCACACCTGAAGACAGCACCTATGACAAGTATCACCTATCACACTGAAATTCAAGTCCACCTCTCCCAAGAGGCCTTTTCCAGCTAACCCCATTCATTCTCTACCTCAGAGGTTCTCAAAGTTTAATGGGCAGCAGAATCACCTTAGAGGGTTTGTTATCCATGCAGATAACTAGGCCTCACTCCCAGAGGCCTGCATATTTAACAAGCTCCCCAGATGATTCTGTCCCCAGCTCTCCTCTCTTACACAAGGCACTGACTTCATTTAACTCTTCTGGTTGAATTCTAGAGTGTACCCACCTCCCCATATACCCTAAGAGTCCAGTAGGCAGGGAGCTTCTGAGTCTCAAAGCAGACTAGAGTGTCCTGGATGGTAAAGGGATGTCCTACCTCCCAAGGTCCATTAGAGGGACCCAAGCAGAGGTGTTGAGACGCTGCTAGCCAGAAGGCTGGGAAATCATCAGTCTCATCTCTCTCCGCAGGCTCCAGAAAGCATTCGTTCTGCCTTGGCTCCACCGCACATCTGTACAATAACTTTAAATGTCACCTCAAATATCAGGCCAGGCAGCAGGAGGGAAAGGCAGAAGCTAATTAGCCTGCTTGCCCTGGCTTTTGTGTCGCTTTCATCCTTGCTCACCTCCAACCTCTGCTGAGATCTTTAAGTATCCGTTGGCTGGGGAGCCCCCAGCTCATGAAGACTGCACACAACATTTCACCACACGAGGTTCTAAACCAAACTGTTTAATGGAGGAACTCCCTTACCTTGCTCTGAGTATTTATACTTCCCCTACCCCCACCAGTCAACAGAACCCCATGTTGCCCTGAATATCCAACCACAGCACACCATCCCCAAACCCCTCCCCCCGCCCCATGCCCCAAGAGCCAGACTCATCCCATCTTTCTCTACCTCTTCAAAGCTTTCCCATCCCGGGTATGTGAAGAGTATCATGATAATCTCATCCCCTGTAAGGTCTTTATGATGAGATCTTTACGCCCTTGGGAAGTATTTACATTTTGGCAAAAGATATTGCTTCAAAGGAAGGGGTGGGGGGGGGGGATGCAAGCTCATAGATACAGAGAACAGACTGGTGTTTGTCAGAAAGTAGGGGAGAGGGCAAATGGGTGAAGGCGGTCAAAAGGTACAAATTTCTAGTAATAAAATAAATAAGCCACAGGGATGTAATGTACAGCACAGTGACTATAGTTAATAATACTATATTGCATATTATGAAAGTTGTTAAGAGTGGATCTTAAAAGTTCTCATCACAAGAAAAAAAATGTAACTATATATGGTGAATGATGTTAACTAGATTTATCATGGTGATCATTTTGCAATATATACAAATATTGAATCCCTATGTTATATACCTAAAACTAATATAATGTTATATGCCAATCATATCTTAATTTTTAAAAAGGAAATGGAAAAAAATAACATGGTGTATTTCTACCATCATGGGAGATGCTAAATTAACATTTTATTTTGGGGATTTTTGTATATGTACATGTTCTGATGACAAAAGCTTAATTTGTACCAATTATGATCTGGAATGACAAGTAAATTTATTCCATTGTTAAAGTTTTTTTAATGTTTATTTATTTGAAAGAGAGAAAGTGGGGAGGGGCAGGGAGAGAGGAAGACAGAGAATCTGAAGTGGGCTCTGTACTGACAGCAGAGAGCCCGATGCAGGGCTCAAACGCACAAACCATGAGATCATGTCCTGAGCTGAAGACAGCCTCTCAACTGACTGAGCCACCCAGGTGCTCCAAATTTATTCCATTGTTAAAGAAAAAAAAGGAAGGGCATGGAAGTTCAGACCTTAGATAAGCAGAGGTGGGGATGCACACTGGAGGCAAGGAGGAGGATCCAAGACTATCTTCCCTAAGTCTCATAGATATTAGCCTGTTAGGCCATCTTGATGAAGACAACTCACAGGAGCTGGTGCCTCCACTATTCTCCTTAACTCACTCCCATGACCTCCCATTTCCTACTCAGAACATGACTACCTGGTAGGTTGCCTTCTCTACAGCACCTACATTATAAAGTAGTTTTCCTTGAAGACAAAAAAGAAAAGCTAATCAATAGTTGGAGAGAACACCTCAGAACCCAACCCAAGAGGCCTAGGTAATCAATCCAGAGGGTTCTTTATTATCTCCTGTTTCCCACAGCCAATATGGTGGTGCCTCCATCTTACCTCCACTAAGAACAGTTTCTTCACCCATCAGGAGAGGTGGTATGACTCAAAAAACTAAAGGCCACCTCAAACTTGGGGTCCATTCACCCTGGTGAGGTTTTTCTTAACCATTTCTCTCGTCTCTTAATTCTCACAGTTCATCAACACAGAATCAGGAAAACCTAAGTTGTCAGTCACCACAGCAGAAACCTCACACCTCACCCAGCCCACAGGGAGCCCCACTGAGGAGAATTCTCTCCCTTCTCTCTCCTGTTTTCATCCCATGCCTTCACCATCTCCTACACGAATTTTTCCAAATAGTCCCCCTCCCCTCAACCCCCCAATAAAATCAGGCTAAATAGGCACCAGGCTATAATGACTGGGGTTGATAATAATGAATGTGAAGTTAAACAGGATCAAAAAGAGCCCATTGTCCCATTAAGGAAATATTAAATTTTGGTTAGCATGTATCTAGAACTAAACATTTTTTTCTATTTTCTAATGGGTTTTTTTCTGTGAGTGTTTCATAGGGTAATCCACTATCACATCAGAATATTTGACTCACATGAATACCCTTACCGCCCCCCCCACACACACACCCCAAGGATGGATAACCATAGGAGCTACACACTTCCTTGGCTTTTATTTTCAAAAAGAAAAGAATCAGTTGCCATCATCACTTTACTTTTTAGCAAATGAATTCTGCTTATGGTTCTCAAAAATAACTAATTCCTGTAAATCTATAAATAATCTCTTTCTAATCTGCTTATACTGCTAATTTGAAACCTTCTAGTGTTGGGAAAGGACCTGAACTTTGCATTCAAATCCCAAATTTCAAATCCCTTTTTCTAGCTGAGTAATTTGAGACAAATCACTTCTGTATATCTATGTTTCTTCATCTTTTGGATGAAGATAAGGATGATGTTATAAAGTTGAAATGACCTTCATGAGGAAAAAACAAAATAACATTCAAAATATGAAGCACTATACCTAATATATGGTAGGTGCTTAATAAAGTTAGTGCATTCTCTACAATAGAAAAAAACTCATATCCGTGTATGAAATTCTCACTACATACAGCCTAAGTGGACAGATAAACCAGTAAAAAACAGTGTCAGTTTTGCCATTGAGGACAACTCTAAGCCAAATGTCCCTTATGAAGTCCTGAGTTAGGGAAAAGTCACAACACCAAATCCCCCAGCTTCTCTACCTGCCAGGCAGAGGCAGATTCCTAGAGCTTACTTGCCCAACTGCCCAATTCATCTGGCTTTTTCCCCCTGCTCTAAGACAGGTTAGAAAGTTCCAAGAAAGCGGCACCTGGGTGGCTCAGTCAGTTGGGCATCTGAGTTCCGCTTAGGTCATGATCTTGTGGTTCACAAGTTTGAGCCCCGCATTGGGCTCTGCGCTGACAGCTCAGAGCCTGGAGCCTGCTTCAGATTCTATGTCTCCCTCTCTCTCTCCCCCTGCCCCTGCCTCATGCTCTGTCTCTTTCTCTCTCAAAAATAAACATTTAAAAACAATTTTAAAAAAAGAAAGTTCCAAGAAAGATTCAATTATCAAAAATCCTTTGACTATGCCCACATGAATCGTGTGGGTGACCCTCAGCACTGAGGAGGTGAGAAACTTTATGGAGCTCCTTGCTGGAGTTTCCAGGTCCTTCAACCATGTGGCTTCCCTAAAAGCCCATCAGTCTGGTCTTATAGCATGTACACAGGAAAGCCTACTTAAAAATGCCCATGAAGAAGAACAAACTATACAACTTCAAGAAGAAAAGGTTTTAGGGTTACCTGAGTGGCTCAGTCGGTTGAGTGTCCGACTTTAGCCTGTGTCATGATCTCATGGTTTATGAGTTCGAGCCTCTTATCGGGCTCAGTGCCGTCAGTGTGGAGCCAACTTCGGATACTCTGTCCCCCTCTCTCCCTGTCTCCCCATACTCGCAAGCTCTCTCTCAAAAATAAATAAACCTTTAAAAAAGAAGAAGAAAAGTTTTTATAGCCTTAGGGTGGGAAGGTTTTCCTAAGCAAGACACAAAACTCAATATGTTGGCTTATATAGGCATTTTTTTTAAATCTCTGTATGTATATACAAATCAATTAAGAAAAATAAGGGCTGGAAAATACCAGTGAAAGGAATACTTTTCACTGTATATCTTTTCGCAACTTTTGAATTTTGACCTTTGGACTATATCACCTAACTTTTTAAAAGACCTCTTAAGATGATGGAGTCAAAAATAAATAAAACTGTTCTTGGAGTCCAGCTGCCACATGGTGAGAAGCACAAGCCACATGGAAAGGCCACGTGAAAGAGAAGCAAAGACCTGGGACGAGAAGTGCAGCTGGTCCCAGCCGAACCCACACCGACTGCCGCTGTGTGAGTGTGGCCAGCCGGGGAGCTTCCAGCCCTCTGAGCACCCAGGCAGACACTACGTAAAACAGAAGAACTGCATCATCAACCCTCATAACCATGAGAAACAACAAATTGTTGTCCTAAGCCACTAAGACTGGGGGTGGCCTGTCAGAGTGTAATAGATAAAATGAAAATGAAGTCATTGGTGAATGAAGAACAATTAAAGCCACAAGATTGGATGAAATCACCAAGGAAGCACTGAAAAGGACTGTACCTTATTTCATCTACAAGACAAGAGTATGGCTAGTCTCAGGACTGTATCTTTTTTATCTACCTATCTACCTATCTTGGAATTAGAATCCTGAAGACAGGGTTGTCACAGAGGGTGTCTAATTAACATGCTTGCTTCCATTTTTAAAAAGAAGTCAGATTTCTTCACTCATATGAGGACTTAAAGAGACAAAACAGATGAACATAAGGGAAGGGAAGCAAAAATAATATAAAAACAGGGAGGGGGACAAAACATAAGACACTCTTAAATATGGAAAACAGAGAGTTACTGGAGGGGTTGAGGGAGGGGGATGGGCTAAATGGGTAAGGGGCATTAAGAAATCTACTCCTGAAATCATTATTGCACTATATGCTAACTTGGATGTAAATTTTAAAAAACAAATTAAATAAAATGGTGAAAAAAATAAAAATAAAAAAATTTTAAGTAAAAAAAAAAAGAAAAAGAAAAAATAAAAAGAAGTCAGATTTTCTCTGACAGGAAGTAAATATGTCTGATTTAGTTGCACGCTTTGACAAAAAGAGCTGCCTTTTCTAATCCTTAAATTTGCAGCTCCAAAAGTTTGAATAAAATATATTAAAAGCCCATTGAGGAGGGCACCTGTTGGGATGAGCACTGGGTGTTGTATGGAAACCAATTTGACAATAAATTTCATATTAAATATATACATATGTGTGTGTGTATATATATATATTAAAAGCCTATATACAATATGCTAGAAAATACATGATTTGCAACCATTTAAATGTATGGTTAAAAACTGTTTAATGTCATCTTAAATGTGTGTGGGGTGGTATATAGTTTTCAATATTCTTTTAGGCAGGCAGAAGCAAAAAAATCTTTTTTTTTTTAAATTTTTTTTTAACGTTTATTTATTTTTGAGACAGAGAGAGACAGAGCATGAACGGGGGAGGGGCAGAGAGAGAGGGAGACACAGAATCGGAAGCAGGCTCCAGGCTCTGAGCCATCAGCCCAGAGCCCGACGTGGGGCTCGAACTCACGGACCGCAAGATCGTGACCTGAGCGGAAGTCGGATGCTCAACCGACTGAGCCACCCAGGCGCCCCAGAAGCAAAAAAATCTTAAAAGCTCAATGAACTATGTGTGGTATACCCACACAATGGAATACTACGCAGCCATTGGTAAACAATGACAAGGCTTTCTGTAAATTGATATGAAAAGATCTTCCAGAAGTATTTTTTAGGTTCAAAATGCAAAGCATAGAACAATATAGTTAGTATTCCCTTGCTTTTGATTAAAAAAAGGGGGGTAAAATAAGTATGGATTCCGATTTGCTTATATTTACAAAAAGAAACACTGGGAAGTTTAGCAAGAAACTAACACTGACAGTTACCTATGGGGGGAGGGGACTGGGTAGACAAGCATAGGATCATATAAAGACCTTTTTATATTGTATTAATTTTTGAACAATGTGAATTGTGAGGTTTTTTTTAAGTCTTCACAGGAAAAAAAAAAGGAATAGATAAAATTGCAAAAACATGGATAATGTTAACAGGTAATCTAGGAGACAAATATCCACTACATTGCAACAATACATCATACAAAGGATTAGAATCTCTTAACGCACAAAGAGCTCAAAAACCTTAAGAAAAAGTTAAACAACTCAGTATAAAAATGGGTCAAGAATACGAACAGGCAATTCACAGAGGAGGAAAAACAAATGACTGCTAAAAAGCAAACAAAAGGTGCTAATGTTATTAATGATCAGAGAAATGCAAATTAAAGCAATAACATCATGCCACATTTGATCTATCACACTGGATGGAAATATATATATATAAATATAAAATCTGGTAAGAGAACAAATTGATATAATGTTTCAGAACTCAGTATGACAGTACCTATCAACACTTCTAAAGTGGGTAGCCTCCAAGCCAGCAATCCTATTTCTAAGACTCTCACCTACTGCACTTAGACACACAATGCAGTGTGTTCTGTAACAGCCAAAAACAGGAGGTAATCCCAATGCCCAACAATAAGGGACTAGTTAAAATAAATTACAATACAGTTACAATACAATATTTTATACTTTGAAACCATTAAAAAGGACAAGCATGAATTTCATTTGTAGTGACATGAAAGAATGCCCATAATACATCGTTGGGTAGGAGAACACAATTTGCAAAATCATTTGAAATAATTCTTATTATCCTATTCTTGTGTGAACATAGATATGGGTATATAAATACACATACACAGCAGGAAAATGGATTTCAACACACAGAGTTCTGGTAGGATATAACCAAATCATTAACAGTGGCTATCCCTGGAGAATGGGGAAGGATGGCTAGAGAATTGTATTTTATAAAATGTTATGTTGTTATAATTTTTGCCACGGTATTCTTACCTTTGGTAATTTTCAAGGCATTTAATTAATCAGGCTGACTAAAAGAGCAGCTCAGGCCTTTTCTGGAAAATGAGTGCTCCTCAGGACCAGGACTGCCAGTTCCTTCTTCACTCCCCACTCACAGGATCTGGAATGTGAGTCTCCAGAGAACCCACTGCTCATAACGACCAGCTCCCTGGACTTAACGTACCTGTCCACCGGCTGGCAGATGCTGTTCGTCCCCCATTTGCTCCATACCCCAGCTTACCACAAGTCTGGATGGTGGCTCCATGAACTTCCCCAGCATTCAGTAAAACCCCAACTCTTATCAGCCCATTCACTTAGTGGCCACTTAGAGAGCTTGTGGGATTTTGGTCAGAGATGGCAACTATGTTTCGTGCCAAGTCCCAGTTCTAACCAAGGGGCAATGATTGTCCAGAGCTTCTGTGTTAAATAAAATCACTATCTTTCCCTTTGCATTAACAAATATCTTCGAGACAAAGAAGAAAAGAAAATTTCTGAGGCCATACCCAGGACAGATGAGGAAAGAGTGGTGCCATCAATTAGTGACATCTGCCAGGATAAGGCAGGAAGAGCCATAAGTATGCAAGCTATCCAGCCTGTCACCCCTGCCCTTGTACTCTGACTCACAGTCTCTGACACTTGCAAATCTACTCTCTCTACATAGAGTATTAGACTTCGGTTGTGGGGAGCTGATGGTGGTGGGAGGTGGCTGGGGGGGGGCGAGGACAGCTGAGTGTGACTGTGTCATTAAGTGCCATGTCTGTCAGAAGACAGGGTCAAGGTGTGGAGAGTCTGAGGAAGGGGAAGGAGCCCCCAACAACAGGTGGAGATGTGGCCCCAAACAGATGCAGCTGGAAGGCTCTGAACATCTGGGTACAATGCAGGCCTGAAGAAAGCCCTGAGTCTGGGTTCCATCTGTCAGGTCTTATTCAGAGTTCCTTATTCCGAGGACTCAGCAATTATGCCCACATAAGAACCGGCCTCTCGCCATTTTGCAACATCCAAGTGCCCTATTAACTGGGAATTCACTCATCTTTCCTATCCCTGCAAGCAAAAATAGGAAGAGGAAAAAAAACTCAAACCAAAAAAATCTCAAAACTTCACATGTTGTAACTAAAAACACTCAATAAACAAAGCCAGTCTTTGGGCTCCCTTAGGGAGTAATTGTCTAAGAATGCTTCTTTTCTTTCAGCTGCTGAGAGAGAGAGAGAAGGAGAGAGAGAGAGACGTGCTAAGACTGTGTGAAGCTCATCTTGAAAGCATTAATTTTTCCAAACACCAATGTGCATTTCGAGTGCTGTTCCTGTGCAAGTGGCAGCAGGCAGTGAGGGAGCTGCTGAGGACGCCTCTCCATGCAGGGTCTGCCTGTGGGGCTCCAGAGGAAGTGGCTGTGGTGAAGTCTTCGGGGAAGGATGCAAGTTTTAGAAGCAGGGGCCCAGGCAACATGACTTGCCTCCAGGAGGGGCTGCACAAGGCCCCATGGTGCTGACGACTTGGGGTGGATTACCCATCTCTACACTTGGAAGAAAAAAGCAGAGCCAATACCTCCACCCCTTTTCAGAACCATTCTCTAGAGGCTGAGCTGGCCATTAACCAAATATCCTTCTTCCTCACCCATCCCTCACAATCTAGAACTCTGACAATCACACACTGGCCTAGCCCCCGGACACAGGTCATCCACTTCCCAGGTAGAGGTCTTTAAACCACTCTGCCTTCTTCTCCCCATTTATAGATAAAAATGGAGAATGCAATTTGCTCATCCATGGTTAAACTGTTCTTTGTTGCCCACATCTATCCTCTCCAGGTAGTGGAGGACATTCTCCTCTGCAGTCTCTCTGCAGAGGACAAGACACAACAAAACCATCCACTGAGGCAAAGGAAAGTCTCATCATCTGCCTGATGAAAGCAGATTCAACAATTAGGATTCCCCAGAAGCCCAGTCAACCTTAACTAGACATTCTCCAAGCAGATTACCACCCGGGACCTCTGCACATGCAACAGTATTCCAGGATTCCCACCAGAACTCAATGCTGCCCACACACAGACTTCAATGCTTGATCACCACCAAGATCTCATACGCCAATTCTACCACTTACAAGTTGTATAAAGTTGATTGAGTTACTTAACCTAAATGAGGATGAAAATAATAGCTTTTAAATAAGAAATGCAAAGGGCTTAGAAAAGTACCCGGCACAAAACAAATATTATATATGTGTTTACGACTATGATTATGATTATGTGCCTGGCCTTCACTCTCCACGCTCTCTCTTCCCTTTGGAACGTTGTGTAGATTCCTCCCATGCTTTGGGACATTGTTTCCCACTCTGTCTTCACCTGGATTTCTGGACTAATTCTCCCAGTCTGTAGGAAGGCTTTCTTGATATGGGCTGCGTGTCCTGCATATGCACCCATTATCTGTACACCCTCAGTATCATATTCTATTCCAATCGCCTATATGTCTACCTCCTCAGCAAGGTCCTGCATCCCTAGTGCCTGGCATAGAGAAGACGCTCAATAAATATGTGTTCAGTGAATGGATAAATGAATAAGACACAGGTGAAGAACAGCTTTCATTCATTCAACAAGTATTTACTAAGTGCCTACTCTGTGCATTACCCTGGACTATGCTTGGAAATACAGAAGGACAGAACACCCAGGCTGCTCTCCAAAAACTCACAGTCTGAGGGGCAGTTTCTGCCTTCTAGCAGTAATTCAATAAAAAAGATGGGGTGGGTGTAGCCCAGTCCAAGAAGGAAAGGAAGGTTCTTGGAGGGAAACACAAGATGGCCTAGAATGGGTCTGTTTAACTTGAACCAAGCAACAAAAGCCTTGAACCTAAGATTCTGTTTATCATCCCTACGTGTGAAGAATAAATGTGGCTTTGCATGACCACATTTGAAAACAAAAGGTAGACCCTTCTTTATAAAAATGCTTTATTTATCTGAGTATCAAACTAACTCTTTCAAGAGAAACACTGGTCAATCATCACGTCCATGCTGTCCGCGAACTATCCTCACTAGACCATAAACTCCTACAGACAGAGGTCTTAGTTTATTTTATTATCATGTATTTTTATAGCCCATCCCACTCCTCCTGTCTGCCATGGGCACCAAGGGCCTAGCATGGTGCCTTGCCCAGGGTAAAGGAATTTACAGGATACAAACAGGGAAAAGTTTACTCATTCTGTATCATTTCTATCATTCTGCATTTATCACTATGTTTTCTTTTTATGTTTTGTTTATCAGCTTAAGGGAAAAGAAAAAAGAAACATCAGGAGTTACAGGAATATTTTTTGTTCCTTCCAATTTTCTCTAGTGAAGCAGAACAAGAACCACCACCACCGCACCCACAAAATAAAGCCTGCTCTAGGATCAGAGCAAGAGATCTACTTGGCTATAACTTTTCCAGAAGCCTTTGATGGTTCAAGCCCACTAAAGCACAAAAAAAAAAAAAAAAAAAGGAAACAGAATTTCTACTTATAGTAAGAAAAAGCCTAGGCAACTTTTCCCTTTGAGATTATATCATAGATACTTGAGGTTATGTCTTCCATCCTGAGTGCCCTAAAAATGAGGCAACAAGAGATCTTTTCCTCAATGAAAAATGCAAAGCCACCTGCCTCCAGAAGGACAATGGTGTTCTCAATCCCCAACCCTGAGAGCAGGAACTCCAGAGCACTGTCACCCAATGCAGCTGTAGCAGTGTGACTGGGCACCTATCCCGGAGGGTTTTTGGAGACTTAGGCTACCTCCGTCTTCCTTCATCCATGCCAGGACTCTGGTCCCACCACCACTACCATTTTGAGGGTTATCTGTGGCATGTCATATAATGAATTTCAAAGCCAGATGAAAGTGAATTGGAAATTGGTCTACCTCATCATTTCCATCCTTCTCATGGATAATGCAGAGTAAGCTAGTAAGGACTGTGACTCAGAGAATGACCTTTTACCATGAGCACTAGAGAGAGAAAACATGCACGGACAGCTGTGTATCAGTTGGTGCACATACATATGCACGTCAGCCTGTGGTGTGCCCATGTGAATACACCTCCATATACTGTGTCAGGGCAGACAAAGGAGCCTGAATAATATTGGGAATATAACCCTAGGCACAGAGTTTGTCACCAAGGCACTTGTGTCTCTGCCACCAGATACAGTCTCCCTAAGAGACCAACTGGTTTGGAAACATGTAGGTAAGAAGGGCAATCTGGAGACAGATAGTTTATTTTGTCCCGATATCTTTGAGACTGAATGCACTCCTACATGGAAGTACATAAAAACACTGCTCATTAAAGTGTTACTGAGACTTCTTCTAAATGACACCTGCCTTGGAGCAATGAGTGCCATCCTTACTCTCCTCCATGACAAGTCCACTGGAATGAGGCGTCAGGAGAACGTCACGCAGCGTCTGTCTGGATATCTGCTAACCCTTTGACAAACGTCCTCCACAATATCCTTGTAGATAAGATAATGAAAAATGAACAGGATAAGAGTATCATTGGTGGATTGCTGCAGATAAACTACAGGGCCCAAAGAGTGTTTATTAGGGGAATACAGTGAGCATTAGGTGGGATGCTGGTCTCTGGTGATGGCCACAAAGCTCTTCCTTTGACTGTCGTGTTTAACTTTGTATTTAAAAAAAAAGTTTTAATGTTTATTTATTTTTGAGACAGTGAGAGACAGATCGTGAGCAGGGGAGGAGCAGAGAGAGAGAGAGAGAGAGAATCTGACACAGGCTCCAAGCTCCAAGCCATCAGTGCAGAGCCAGACATGGGGCTCAAACCCACAAACCATGAGATCGTGAACTGAGCTGAAGCTGGACACTTAACCAACTGAGCCACCCAGGCACCCCTGTGTTTAACTTTTTTAAAAAATTATTTCCCAAGATGACAAGATGAAAAATATGTTTATAGTATGGGCAGATGATACAAAACTGGTATAGTGGACTTAATACTTTAAGAGATGACCAAAATCAATATGTAAGTTTATCTCAGCAGATTTGAATACTAGGTCAAAATTAACAAGAGCACATTTTATGTCTGAGAACATTTTAAAATAGAAAGGTATGTATCCCTCACCTAGCAATTCCAGTTCTTTATATCTACCCTAGAGAAACGTGTGTGTGTGCATGCATGTTCAGTAACATTCACTGCTGCATTGTTGATAATGATAAAAAAATAAACAAAACTAAAAACCAGGAATAGAAGAATTGCTAAGACAACTATGGAATATCCACAATGAGAAATACTATGCAGAAGATGTTCAAGACATGTCACTGCATGAAGAAAAGTTGATGATATAAAAGAAAAAGAATGATACAAAAAGCATGATATGTTACCCACAGACATACAGACAGAAATTTTAAAATTTCTACGCATCTATCTATCTAGATAGATAGATAGACATGTAAATGCATAGAAAGATCTAGAAGGGTCCCTAAAAACTGATACCAGGATCTACCTCTAGGGAACAAAAAGGGTACCTACAGCATCTGAAATTCAGAATGTATCATATGAAACTGTGTAATTTAGCTTTCTTTTTATTTTTTTAAAGTCTATTTATTTTGGGTGGCAGGCGGGGAGGGGGGGTAGAGAGAGAAGGAGAGAGAGAATCCCAAGCAGGCTCTGTGCTGTCAGCACAGAGCCTGATGTGAAGCTAGATTTCACTAATGGTGAGATCATGACCTGAGCCAAAATCAAGAGTTGTATGCTTAACCAACTGAGAGCCACCCGGGTGCCCCTAGCTTCCTTTTTAAAGTAAAGTCTTGCTTTTAGCTTTTAAAAAAAGTACAAAAATATGGGAAAGGCCACAAATTCTTGGGTTTTCCTTACAACCTAATAGGGGTCAGCACTGTGGAAAGACTGCAAAAATCTATTTCATACTACACACAGTGCATTCAAATCTTGGTGCCCAGACAGCCTGCAAGTACCAGGGATCACTAAGCTGGTCATGTCTGCAGCACTGGGTTGGATCCAATCCTGACAACACAATTAGGCAGGGACACTGGCAAAGTCAAATGCGACCAGAAAAAAGAAATGCCTATGCAAAGTTTGAAAAAGCATGACTTAAGAATAATGACTGAAGAAATCACAACTGTTTAACCTCAAGATTATGGGGAGATAGACAGGTTCCTTCAAATATGTGGAGGGTTATTACGCAGATGATGCAGTAAACATTTATTTGGGTTTTTTTTCAGAGGTAAATACTAGAACAAATAAATACAAGTTATTATTCCTATTAAAAATAAATTTGAGGGGCGCCTGGGTGGCGCAGTCGGTTAAGCGTCAGACTTCAGCCAGGTCACGATCTCGCGGTCCGGGAGTTCGAGCCCCGCGTCGGGCTCTGGGCTGATGGCTCAGAGCCTGGAGCCTGTTTCCGATTCTGTGTCTCCCTCTCTCTCTGCCCCTCCCCCGTTCATGCTCTGTCTCTCTCTGTCCCAAAAATAAATAAACGTTGAAAAAAAAATTTTTTTTTAAATAAAAAAAATAAATTTGAAAAAGAAACATTCTAACTAATAAGAATGAATGACAATAGAATAGTCTGTCAGGCATGATCATGAGCTCCCTGTCATTAGAAGCATTCAAGTAAGAGATTCTATAGGGAGAGATACTGGATTACATTAGAAGCAAAACTATATAAACTTTAACATCTCTAACAACTCCAATAGTCTGTGATTCCATATTTTGACTATAGAATCAATTTTCAATCATTTGTACCCTCATCAACTCCAAATCCCACAGGTGGTGTACTTTGCCACCAGGTGGCAGTAGATGCCTTGGACTCTGGGTCCTACGTACTAGATGTGAAAAATTCAAGTTTGCAGTTTTCTAACACTTTTTAAATTAAACAAATAATAATAAAGGAACAGATGCAAGCACTAAGCCCATAAGCAGCCCCTCTCAAGGATACATGTAAGTATAATTCATAATTTGATGATTCCATCACAATGATTCTTAATCACTTGCTTTCCTCTTATGCATCTCTTTTGTACACGGTCTACAAAGAGACCCTTAACTTTTGTGGCCTCCTCTCTCTGGTGTCAAGTTTCCTGACTTGTACACAGTTCCAGATCCCTGTGTGTCCTCTTAATGCAAAAATTCCCTCTGCCTCCTCCACAGCTGCAGACCATGTCTGCTACTACAGTCTTTCTTCCCAGCCCAAGGAGAGGGACCAATAGGAGAATCAGAGAAACACCCCAGCCATTTCCTGCTTCTATCTTTTCTGCCCCTATATCCACACAGCTGAAGCCACAAAACAAGCAAGCAATAAACACAGAATAAGCCAAGTAGCTGAGTCGCCACCCTGACAGCATGAAGGTATATGATTATCTTTTCTCAATTAGAAGAGAATAATCTCCCACCCAGCTCTTAGAGAAAAGAGAAACTCTCCTTCTGTAGCCACAGCTGTAGACTTGAGCGTTGCCTAAAATTTGAATACAATCAACAACCTTTGTCCTAGTCCCTAGCAACCCAGAACTCTGTTAACACTGCCTTGGTTACAGATCACTTTAGAAACCCTAGTTTTCAGGGAGTATTCTGGTAAGAGCTTGTGAATTAATGCCAAGGATACAAGATTTTTTTTTAACTTAGATTTAAAGCAGGTTCATCACGATAAACCATATGCTTGAGTCAAGGTCCTACTCTTCTTTCAGGTCTCAGGTGAAACTCCTCTTCTTCCAGGAAGACTTCAGAAGCCTAAGACTACATTGTTGCTCCTGATATGTGCCCTGCCCTGTCACAGCCCTGCACCTGCCCCACCATAGCCCTGCACCTTCTCTACCACAGCACTGTACCTTCCCTACCATAGCTGGGTATCTACCCTTACCATAGCCCTGCACCTACCCTACCAGAGCCCTGCACCTGCCCCACCACAGCCCTGTACCTGCCCCACCACAGCCCTACACCTACCCCACCATAGTCCTGCACCTGCCCTACCATAGCTCCATACCTGCCTTGTCACAGCCCAGAACCTATGCTACTACAATCCTGAACCTGCCCTGCCACAGCACCACACCTGCCTTGTCACAGCCATGCACCTGCCTGGTCACAGCCCTCCACTTGCCCCCCACAGCTCTGAACCTGGTCCATCACAGCCCCACACCTGCCCTACCACAGCCTGAAATCTTCCCCATCACAGCCTTGCACCTGCTCTATCACAGCCCCACACCTGCCCCATTACAGCCCTGCACCTGTCCCATCATAGCCCTGCACCTGCCCTTACCCTACCCTGTACCTGCCCCATAACAGCCCTGTACCGGCCCTACCACAGCTTGACACCTGCCCCATCACAGCCCTGCACCTGCCCTACCACAGCCTGATACCTGCCCCCATCACAGCCCTGCACCTACCCTTACCCTACCCTGTAACTGCCCCAGAACAGCCCTGTACCTGCCCTACCATAGCCCAGCACCTGCCCTGTCACAGCCCTGCACTTGCCCTACTACCATCCTAACTACATGCACTTCAACGGCCTCTGTACCAGCCCATTTCCCCGTTATACTGTAGGATCCATGAAGACCTAGACTGTATCTGTTTCTTTTACAACTGAATCCCCTAAACAGTAGGACTCAATAAATATTCATGAAACTATCATAAACATACACATTATCAATTAACTAATTAATGTGAAGCCCAAGTCCAGGCAGCTGTTCCATTGAGGATAATATTTATCCCTTCTACAAACATTTCCTGAGTGTCCCTTGTGCTGGTATGATACAGGATGAGTCAAACCCAGGCCCAGTCCTCAACATGCAGTGGAGGAAGGAAGCCAAAACAAATACATAAATACCTACTGTGCAAAGTGGGTACAGCAACACCAAAAAGGATAGATATTAGGAAGTGGAGAACCAGTGGCCAAGGCACAGGGATCACCAAGAAATTCAAAGCAGCTTGAACTAAGGCTATAGGACAGGTAATACTGGGGCCAGAGCCTGAAGGTTCTTCAACAATACCTTTAATTCAATAGTATGTTCCAGGCTAAGTGCTTTACATTTCTTGAAATAATTCTATGTAAGGCATTTCTACTACAGAGAAGGAAATAAGCTCAGAGAAGTCAAGAAAACTGCCCAAGTTAGAACAGTCAGTAGCAGCAGAGCTGGAATCCACACCTAAGCCAGCCTGATCACTATAGCAGCAAATGTCATCCACAGCACTTTGAAACCTGAGATGCCAAGTTACAGAGTTATTACTTTACCCAGTGGACAATGGGGAACCACTCTGAGTAGGAACATGCCAAGGTCAAAGCTTGTGCTTGGTGGGGTGCCTAGGTGGCTCAGTCGGTTAAGCATCCAGCTCCTGGTTTCAACTCAGATCATGATCTCTCAGTTTCATGAGTTCAAGCCCTGCATTGGGCTCTGTAGACTCTGCACTGGTGGTATAGAGCCTGCTTGGGATTCTCTCTCTCCCTCTCTCTGCCCTTCCCCCACTCAAGCTGTCTCTGCCTCTCTTAAAAGAACTAAAAAACTTAAAGACAAAACAAAACAAAAAAAGCTTGTGCTTAGGAAGATATATCAGAAAATAATGGAGAGAATGAACTGGGCAGTTAGATTTGAAGCTAACTGCAATGGGCCGATGTTGTATCATGAAATTCCTGCTCTAGGAGAACAGCAGCAAGACTGGGAAGGTGATTCAGAGCTGAGGCATTTCCAGAGGAAGAGTGGACACAGTCAAGGATGATCCCAAGGTATACACCTGAGTAACAGAGAGGATGGGGACTTGGAAGTGTCATGTGCATGCTTCTCCAGTACCTCTGCATGTGTGTGCATGTGTGTGTGGTGTCTGTGGAAGGAGTGGGAGTGGCTACAGGCTTATGGGTGGGAATATGGCAGCTGTAAGTCCTCAGAAACTCCTAAACAGGAGGTAGCCTAAAACCTCCCCACACCCCACCTCTCCCTAGGCATTGCTGCTACTTGCAAAAACTTCCAGAATTCCCTTGGCCATCCCACCACTCAGGGCATCCAAGCCCCCAAGAGGAGTCATAACAAGGCATAAGGCCTCACACAACCATGTCCACCCAGGTATACTCTCCTCTGGACAGCCTGCCCTGGCACAGAGAATGCCTGGCCTCAAACCAGCACCAAGAAACAGAAAGGTGCCAGATAGGAGCTACAGGCCCCAGGAAGGAATTCTGATTCCCTGTAACTGTGAGCCAGAAGCTTCATGTCTCTGGATCTGTTTCTTCATCTGTAAGACAAGCAGTTTGGACCAGAATCAGAAGTTGCAAACTGGAGTCCAGCAGGCCAAACTCATCCTGCAAATGGATTTTGACCAATACAATGTCTTTTCATTGAAAACTTCATTTAAAAACCAAGCTATCTCACAAAAAAAAAGCATGTTTGAATCCTCTGAAATAAGAAAATCTGGCAACAAGGAGCTTACATTGCCACATGGCATCAATCAGCTGGAGCTGAGGAGCTGCTGTCACCCTCGATGAGGCACCACTCTCCAGTCTGCCACAGTCCCCTACCACCCCTACTGCCCCCTGCTAGTCTCCACTCATCATCTATGCTTGGCCCACTTCGATCCTTCCTACTAATAGTCTGGCTCCTCTAGGAACCTAAGAAGTGATCTAAAATGCCATCAGTGTAAGGCTCAGGAACTGGGGACAGTAAACAGGGGTACTGAGAAACTGGCAATCAGCACCTCACAATGGCAGGTGCAGACTTCTCAGAGCATCAGAGCCTTGCTGCAGCTGATGAAGGTTCATTAACGCGTGTGTCAGGCCTGCCCACCATCCTCCCAGCCCCACCCCAAGGAGGAACAAGGCGGATGACATCAGCTTTGGACACAGTCAGAGAAACCCCATCATGAAGCAATTTGCTTCCCCAGCCACTCTAATTTAACAATTAGCTTAACAACCCTGGTCAGGCACTTGCTGCTGGAGCAGAGAAGTGATCTGGATCAGCAGCAGCTTCAGCCTAGAAGCTTCGGGAAGCCCGCTCCCCAACTGCCCTCCCTTCAGATGGGTCTGCATCTGCCACTCACACGGATAGATCTTCTAAATATCTCCAAAGAGGCTCCACATTCTCTTTGAACCCCCCAGTTGGACTTCTTGGAAACTCCCCTTGTGTCCAAAATCAGCTTCTCCTGCCACAACTTTAGCCCATCCTCTCAGTCCGTCCTGCAGAGATTCTGGTCCCATCACAGGAAGCAAAGCAAACCAGGCCAGTGTGCTCTAGTCAATCACTTCTCTGGCCCTTGGGGAGTTGGGGTGTGGAAAGGAAGCCTGCACAGAGGCCACACTTCAGGGAGGCGAGTAAATCCACAAGGCTGGCACGCTTGGGACATTCTGGGCACAGATCCTGACTCAGAGAACAAGTCTCAGGGCTGGTCTGCCCTGACTCAGCAAGCTCAGCTCCCCATCATCAGAGGGCCTCTCAGTAGAATGCACAATACTTCCCTCGCCCAGCTTGTCCTGCTCCTGCTCCAAGTCCTTGCTCAAGCTTCACCCTCAACCCTAAATGCCAAATCTTAGAGAGAGACACATGCAGTGGTATGGGAAGATTGAAACAAAGAGTCTAAAAAGCCACAAGTCCACAGAAACTTGGAGTCTATTTTAAAATACAGTACTAGAATTCCAGGATAGATGGGGGGAGGCTAGAGCCCAAATTACCAGACCCTCAGACAAGAAAGCGTCCTTGCATGACTAGGCAGAAATTTCAAAGAGGCCATGGGAAAAGAAATGGCACATAAACACATAACAACATCCCAGGAACTTAAGCCAAAAATAAAACTGACGCATGCCAGTGCCAAGGTCAATCACAGAGGTTTTGTTCCACCAAAGGGAGATGAGATGGAGAATTAGGGGGACCAGTTGGTGATATTCCTGGTACAAAAGGTATCCTCAAAAACAGAAGTCCTTCCCAGCTTGCCCTCCTCAATGGACAGGAGTGAGGTCAGGGTTGAAACTGCAGTAAATGCTCAGGAACCTGACTGACAAATGAGGTGTAAATAAATCACGAGGACCATATGGCATCCACCTGGGAGTCCTAAAGGAATTCAAGGGTGAAAGTGTGGAGCTGCTAGCCAAAATGTGTAACCTCTTATTACAAAGTCACTGGTGCCCTAGAACTGCCAGATTACTCATGTAGCCTCCATTCATAAGAAAGGATCCAGGGAGCATCCTCATTTTCACAGCAGGAAAGTCAGCAGAAAATATATGAAGAACAAGAACACTGAGCATGTAAGCATGACCTATCACAGGAAAAGACAGGATGGGTCTTAAAAGAGCAGAGAACATATATAAGAGTTTTTGAAAGAGTTAGATATGAATGCAAATGAAAGAGAATCTATGGGTATAATTTACATAAATTTCCAAGAAACTATTAGCAAATTATTATAGTAAAAAAAAAATTTAATTGAAGTATAGTTGACACACAATGTTACATTAGTTTCAGGTGTACAACATAGTGATTCCACAAATCTATACTTTTAAGTGTAGCTACCACCTGTCACCATACAACACTACAACACCACTGACTATACTCCCTATGCTGTACCTTTTCAAAAGTAAAAACTTTTTTTAATTGAATAATGATACACTAAGAAAAACATTTTTTTCATGGAAGTGAGTTGGAGACGAGAAACGTAAGGAAAAAGTAAACCAACACTTCTTCAAGTTAATAAATAAAAAAAATGAAGATGTTAAGGCATCAACACTAGAACTAGTCTTAAATAACATTCTTATAAATAATCCGTTAGAGGGTGTTGGTGGTGAGCTATTTTACAGGTCTACACTCTTCCAGGCAAGAAAAAGAACTGCTGATCAAGAGGAATGATAGGAAGGTCTTTTCAGGTTCTCAGAGCTGATGTAAAAGAGGCAACTGAATTTCAGTGTAATGGGATCCCTCTGCCCCATGACATTTCCTTAGTCTCCTTTCTCCCGATAAGATGAATTCTGGGATCCATTCCCCAGACCTCATGATTATGAGCTCCAGAACCTACATTTTCCTGGAAGAGTGGAACCAATTCAGATTTAACTCAAAGAAGATGCTTCTGGCTAGACTAAGAGAGAGACTGTTCATTGCATTTGGTTAAACCCTGACCAGTCAGGCCCACCATGGATCAGCTCATCTTCCCTCATCTGCAATACACAGAAAGAACTTCAGGTTTATAAACCCAAGGCAGACATTCACAGAAAAGCCAATGTGATGCTATGAACCAAGAATTCTAAAACAAACAATAGAGTATGATTGGATTTACCTATTCTTTTCAATTAATTTTTGTTATAGCACCTCTGTCTGGAGCGTATAGCAGGAGGTGACGACAGAAATGCAAACCTAAGCAAGCTCAGCATCCCTTTCTGGGCCCACATTTCCCCATGACCTATCCCATCTGCCTATTATGCCTCTCCTACTGCTTCTCACATGAATGAATGCCACATGGTAAGAATCCATGCTACACTTTCTCAGTATCCATCTCCACTTATCCAAGTCAGAACTAGGGCCCAACTTCTCCCCACAGGCATACCCCAGCATCATGGACCCTGAAACTTCCTCTATCACTCTGTGCTTGAGGCCAGTGTCTTGTTGAAGAAGGTAGAAGCAAAAGATTTCTATATTGTGTCATCTGCAAAAGTTTGTTCTAATAATATAGGGGATATATGCATAGGTGCAAATTCTGCTTCTACTAATTACTGGTTGAGTGAACTCAGAGATCAATATCCTCATTTGTCAAATGGGTATAATAATGTTTACCAACTTCAAAGGGCAATTCTGAGGATCAGTTGGGGTCATGATTATAAACAGCTTAATACAGTATCTGGCACAAAATAAGTACTCGATAAATATTAGTTAGTACTAACAATGTCTTCCCAAGAAGATCTATTTATTCCTTTCTTGATGTTCTTACTTGTTTTCTCAATCTAAATGTAACTTTCAAGAGGCTCCTTTTTCAAAAGGTGAGTGATTCTAGCTGCCTCTGTTCTACAACTCCTCAGTTCTCAGTTGTCTCTTTATTATCTTCTGTGCAACATTTGCTTAGACCTGTCTGTACGTTGCTTTATAAACTGGTAAGTCCCTTCCATATGCCAATGTCACTGCTGTCTGCTCTTGGGAAAGCCTGCATGGGAACAGGCAGCAAGCCTGGTTTCTACCAGTAGTAGACAACTAATTGCTTCTAAAAGAGTCAACAAATAACATCGTCCTCAGTGAAGCTGTCGAGGTAAAGAGGGTACACTCTGAAACCAAACTTTGACAGCACTTTGAGAGCAGTTCCCTTGTTGGATAACATTCATCAACCAAGTTCACAAAGCTGATATATAAACCAGAAGCTCCATTTATTGGATGTCCCAAAACAGCAAAATACAACTGTCATAGGACCTGGAGGGCTCAAGTCAGTGCAGGCTGATAGACTGTGTAGGCTGATGGACTAGGAAAACCAAACCATCATCCAAAAGTTGCTTAGTGAGCATGTAAGCAAGGTTACGGGAGTCTGCAGAATAATTCATGGCTCAGTAGCAGAAGACCATAATGGGCTGATGTGTCTACCCCAAGATTAGGAACAGACCTGCCAGAGAAACAAAGTTCCCTCGTCTGTGGACAGAGCCAAAATGGGCACTATCAGTTTCTGCCTCTCTAACTTGCCTTTCAGAAGTACTTCAGCTGACCAGTACCTTCTACACACAGTCCTCCCCAGACTGCAATCAATGCAATTAAGTAGGTTTAGGATTACTAAATTACAGTAACATTTCAGCCCAGCAACCCTTTGATTATCCCCAGGTCACAATGACGGCATCTTTTCTCTTCCTTCACTCATCTGCACATCTCCCAGGCCAAAGCTGTACATGACACATCACATCTACCCATGCAGGAGACATGGATGCATCTAATTTAACTCTCAGAGGCAGCTTCCTTCCTGTTGTTTCCATGTTCCTAGGACACTCCACTGTTACCTCCATGAAACCTCTATGGGCAAAACTCCCCTAGACCAGGATCCTCATCTTCTATTTTATTTCATCGTTCTTCAGTGAGAAGAGGAATTCATTAGCAGCAGACACCTCATCAATAGCATTGACTGACTTGGTTAGTGAAGGTGCAGACATTTGCTTTCATACAGGAAAAGACCACTTTTAAGCATGGGGGGAGGGGAGAGGACTCAAAGAGCAGAGCAGAACAGAACAAGACCAGGAAGAAGGGTGCACTGAGCTGCTGTCTCTGTTTCCTTTACAAGGACTTGAAGAAAGATTAAAGAAGGAGATGTGCCACATGCCTGGATTGTATTTAGAAAATTGATACCCACTACTTGAAAGGAAATAGCTCCTCTTCCACTGCATTTACCCTGGCTAATATCTTCTTTTCCTTCCCTGGTGCCTTAACAGCCTGTGGAAGAACATTCAGCTTTAGTTTAGAAAAAAGAAATTTGGAGCCTGGGATAGAAATATGTCTTATTCCACAAACCACAGGCTCCTTAGGCTAAAGAGGATCTTCAAGAGGTCTTTCAGGAATCCCTCTGGCTCAAGGACTAATGTGCCTGAAGGAAACTCTAACAGAGGAGACACCTTACCAGTTGGGGGATTCTCATCTTCCTATGTGGTTGCAGCATAGATGTCTTCTGCTCCCTTCTTCCGGGTTTAATTGAGTTGCAAGGCAATATCTTTGGGCTCATGCTTAGACCCAGAGAGCCTTAGGTAAGAACCTGGTTTTGACAATTTCTAACAAATCACTTAACCTCTCTGAACCTATTCTCTCAGCTACAAATGGAAGTAACCACTACCTTTCAGCATTTGGAGAGGACTAGCAATAACATCTGCAAAGGGCTTAATCAATGGCTGCTCTTATTACTGGGGACTTTCAGCTAACTTGACACCCATAAGGGATGCTACTTGGAGAATTCACCACCAGGTAACACCTGGCTGGGCTCAGACCACCAAGCATCCCAGCACACCTAAAGACACAGGAACACCATGGCCCCATACCATCCAACCAGACACAAGGCTGCCTCCCTCTCCTTCCTGGGGGTCCTTCATGTGGAAATGCTTCTTCCTGAGTCCAGGAAGTATACACTTGGCTGCTTCCTAGCCCTCTTACCATAGAGCATGGAGCTTGGTGCTCCAAGCAGAGACCTTGAAGATTCCAACTTTCTCACAAAATGGATAGATTTAAATGTGCATAGAAATCCTTCAAGGACAGACATTAGCATGGAACAGGCGAAGAAAAGTGGTGCAGAGAGCAAGACAAAGCAGAAAATAACAAGAATTAAGGTGATTTCAATCACATAATTATATTGTAGAAGGGACTCTAGCAATCATTTAGTGCAACCCTGTGATTTTACAGGTGGGAAAACTGAGACATAGAAAGGAGAAGGGACAGATCCAAGGCAAGGACAGATCGATCCTAAAACCAAGACCTCCTGACCAGGTGGAGGGCTTTATTCACAATCCTGCACTACACAGAATGCCTGAAGCTGACACATGAGACAAGATACCAGAGGAAGGGACTGGCAAGCTTTATTTAGCTTCTACTGTATAAACAACACTAGCATAAGAACACTAAGACTTACAAAAACATCCCCAGCTGTCCTCTAGGAGTTTAACATCTGTCTAGCTGGGAAGAAAACACCTGGCATATGAAATAACAATAATGAAAGAAGGTTTGTGATGACAAGTCCTGGGATGCATTCAAGGAGATCAGAGATGGGAACAGAGTGATATCACAGCAGACTTCTTTCCCACCTGGAGTGGGATACTGCTGCAACCTCACAAAATGGATAGATTACCCACAGCATGGCTAGGATAGAAGGGACATTCAAACAAAGGTTCCAGCAGGAGTGAAGTCTTGGAGTCTAACCTCAGCATGGTTATGTTTTCAAGCCAGTAATGAGAGAGCTCCAGCGGGTTCTCCAAGAACCTGGTAACTACATACTTGGCAGCTTCCTAGCCCTCTTACCATAGAGCATGGAGCTTGGTGCTCCAAGCAGAGACCTTGAAGATTCCAACTTTCTCAGCAATCACTGTGGCACTGAGGTCACACGTGTACACAAGCACACACACACACAAACACACACAACATGGCAATGGAGTCAGATGCTCAGATTTCTCTCTCCCTACATGCTCTCTGACCCCAGAGAATTCTCATCTAGGCTCCACCAGGCTCTGACCACTCTGTCACTGAATCAGCCTTCATCCCTGCTCTCCACAAAGGTTTGTCCAGCTATTCTTGGTGCTGCTGTCTCTGTCTTTGCTGCACATATGCTCTGTCGTTTATAGCAGTCTCTGTCCTACATCTTGGAGGGCATGTCCCCAGAAAACAGGGATCGAATCCTACCTTCCTTTCACTTTTCCTACCTTACTTTTTCTTCTGATATTTCATCACCTCATTTTACCCTATTGTAGTGCGTATTTTATATAAGCTGCTGTAACTCCTTTTACAAGCAAGGTGGTCTCTAAATGCATGCCTGCTAGTCAGCCCATTTGCATAGCCACCTGACAAGAGGTTCTACAGTCTCTCCTCTAGGGATAGTATTTTTCTCCCATCATTTCAGGCCTAAGCCAAATGTCACCTTTCCTACAGACTATTCCCTAACTCACCTCTACCTTCATGAGGTTCAAATGCATGAGCCATCACCTCCTTATAGCACATACCCTATTCCATACCATAATCCACTCTAAACACTAAAAAGATAATAATAATTTTGTTACAGCAAAGTAGCTCTACCATGTCATTCCCTCACGCAAAAACACTCAATGGCTCTCACACTGCACGGTAAACAAATCTCCCACTTTACCACCAATTTACCCTAGTTTGATTTCCTATTTTCATCCTACACACTAACGTGTGTGGATGTGTACATGTCCTGGGGACATGTTTGGTTTGATAATCCAAACTGCCTGCTTCTCATCAAGCATGTCCTATTCTATGCTACAAGTAAAAGGGGAGCAGAAGATTTGTGTGTATCTCTCCAGCACTATCCCCAGGCTGAGCACTGGCTAGAGGGACACACATGTAGACACAGCTCTGGGAGATCCCCAGTCCCTTAGACATTTTAATTTTGTTCCTTCAGCACTTCCTCCTCCTCTTCCTCCTAGATCTCTAAGAATTTATTTCCCCTAGGGCAGTGCAACAGAAAGAACATGGACCATGAAAGTAGACATGTAGACAATTTCTAGGTTCAAATTCTAGCTCTGCCATTTAATAGCTGTGAGATTTTAGGCAAGTTCCTGACCTTTCTGTTTCTTTACCTTTAAAATAGGGACCACAAATGTTATTTTAAAAATTAAATTAGATATTTGTGGAAATGCTCAGCCTTGTCCCAAACACTGGAAGGTGCTCAATAAATACTAGGTATGATGACTGATGGCTAGTGACCTTATTATTCATGCTTCCTTGTCATAAAAGACAAGAGCAGAAAGTCAGACTCCCACATCATGGCCATGGTCTCCAGTCTCAACACAGGCACTGCTCAGAGCCTGGAGGTCCTTCCCCAATCACTATTGCGTTGCTTCCTCATACATCAAGTGGAAAATGCCACACTAGTCCTCCCTTAGACCATCATTCAGTAGGGGAACCTCTTCACCCCTCCCAATCCTCCAAGCTCTATGATTTTTTTTTCCTTTTGTAAAAATGATATATTCCAAATGCTTCTGTCAATAAGCATTATTCAACTGTTGGGGAAAAGGGTCCGAATCAGTAAAAACCTAAACTCCATCAGTTTCTCTATCATCTCCAGACATGGCAGGGAGCAGGAGGTCTCGATGTCCAAATGAAAAATTAACTGTTAGTTTGTGATACAGGCAGGCAGGGAAAGGGGTTTTATTCTAGCTGCCTCATATTTGTATCTCTGGGCTAAATAGAAGTACTGAGTGTGTTCCATGGAAAAGGCAGGGGAATGGTTAGTACTAGATGAACTCTAAGGGCTAAATCTCACTCCATAGCACACTCAGCAAAAGAGCCTCTCCCAGGAACTCAGAAAGTAAGTGCTGTTTGGGGCTATCATCAGTGTCACTGGACCAACCATCCTTTTTAATTTTAGTTCCAATTTCACTGGACTCTTCAGTGTCACAATCAGAATGTCACTGAGGCAGCCACATATGGAAAAGCAATGTTACACTAAATGGAGGCTGACAAAGGCCTTGAGTTCCATGGATGGAGATGGAGTGGTTTCCTTCATGAAGGAAGACCACGCCCCATCCCCAACTTCTAGTTGATCCTAGAGCTGAGATCTGGTTGAATGAAGTTATCCAAATTTTGTCATACTGCCCCCTTCACAAAGGGATTGTCAGAATAGCTGTCCAGGGTTAAAAGGAGGCACCATCTGTGGAAGGGAAGCCATGTCTTCCTTGGTGCAACATGAGTTGGGCCCTATGGGGATCAGACCCATGGTCTGGCCTCCTGGTTGCCACTGCTAACCAGCTGAGCTAACAACACAGGTCCTGAGGAGACACGTGTAAGACATCAAGAAGCAGGTAGACAGTCAGCAGACCATGTGAGGAGCCTCTTGACTGTGTCTTCACATCTTATAGTTGGAGATAATCTAATGATCCAATTCTGTGACTTATGAAGATGAGCAGGTGGAAATAATTTTAGTGAAGAAAAGTCACTTGAGGGCCCTCTAGCTCTTTTTATCTTTAGAAGTTAAAGAATTTTTTTTATCTCCAAAGCCTAGAAACTAAGGTACAAAATATAAACATTCAGCCTGAATACTCAGAGAATGTAATGTGTATTTGCTCTGTTATTTAAGAATGTTCAATTCTTCTCTACAGAAAACAAACAAAAACAAAATAAAGATGATAAAACTAAGCATCTCTAACATGCTTTGTGAGCTACTTGCTTAGCTATTTAGAAAAAACAGAGTGTACATCTGTTGAGGAGAAGCTACGAAGGGAGGGAAGGACCAAGTAGATACCTAACATTCGTGTCAGACATCAACCGCTCATTGGTGGCATTCACTGAGGCCTCATGGATCTTCTGCCTAAACCATGTACACAAGATCCATAGCTAGTCACTGAAATTGCTCCGGCCAGGCTTACCTCCCTAGAATCTCTCCAAAAAAGCAAGTATGTACTTGCCACAGGCAACTTTTGCCTTCTGTGCCCTCTTGTTCACCTCTCAATTCTGGTTTCCAGAACCACAGCAGCAGCAGGAAGGTTGATATGGCAGTGAGACAAACAGGACCTATGACCCTGTAGAATACAGAAGTCAGGGATGTGGTCCTTCCACCCACAGGTAACCCATCCTAAGTGCATAAACCTATCCCATGACTTTGGCCACGAGCCCTCAGTTCCATGACCCATTCTGTGTAGAGCACACTTAGAGGACACGATTGAATAAAGGCAATTTCTTACCATAACAGGAGTGGGTGGGATGACCTTAAAGAGTCAAGGTCAGGTTGGAGCACCTGGGTGGCTCAGTCAGTTAAGTATCAGACTTCAGCTCAGGTCATGATCTTACAGTTGGTGGGTTTGATCCTCCTATCAGGCTCTGTGCTGACAGCTCAGAGCCTGAAGCCTGCTTCGGATTCTGAGTCTCCCTCTCTCTCTGCCCCTCCCCTGCGCGCTCTCTCTCTCTCTCTCTCTCTCTCTCTCTCTCTCTCTCTCCAAAATAAATAAAAATGTTTTAAAAAATTTAAAAAAAGGAATCAAGGTCAGGCAATGTAGAAAAGGAGGAAAAGTGCCAATTTCATGTCTGAAGTCAGAGTAGAATTAGGGCCTCAAGGAAAGATCATTTCACTGAGAGACCTCTTTCCAGCTCTGCCACTAAGAAGCTGTGGACATATCACTTTAGATCTTGAGAATTCAGTTTTCTTATCTGTAGAAATGAGACAGGTTAAATTATCTCTTCTGGATCTCCCATTTGGGAATATATACTCTGCTTCCAGCTTATACTCCATAGCTAACATTGCATCCTTCGAAATGGTGTTTGCATAAAGCTGCTAGTGCTTGTGTAGAGTAAAGAGACCTCTTGGCTCCTATATTAGCAATGGGGAAGTAACTAAGAGTAAGGTCAGGGGAAAAAAATGTTTTTCCTAAAAGTTTCATATTCTCCTAGTGGACTAGAGGTCTCCTGTTTGCCCCTCCAGATCCACCCTCCATCGCTCTCCAGCAAGTGTTATGTACACCCTCCACCCTTCTCCAGCTTGTTCCACACCCTGGGAGGCCGACATGTTTGGATTGCATCAAGGTTCCTTTGCTGTCTGGTGCCCTGCTGAGTTCAGACACTGGAAAGCCCTAGCAAGAGATCAGGAGAAGCAAGGAGAATGAGCCTGGGATAATTCCTAGCTCTCCACAAGCTCTCTATGGGGTTCTGATGTGCTAACTGTGTCCCTAGACCAAAAGTCATGGCTCCTTTTGAGGTAGCCCTCTCACACAGACTCTCTGTCCCCAGGGTCTAGTAACTACTCCTTCCCTCATTCAAGTATGTCTAGAGAAACTAACTCTCCCCCCCCCCCCCCCATTATTAGTCCCTGTCCACACCTATGTAAAGAGCCCCTTCATAACCTTCTCCAGATTGCCCAACATGCCTGAGCTACCTATTTCCTGCTGGGGCTCTGACTGGTACACCTAATGAATCCATTTCCTCCCTAGTCCCATCTTTCAATGATAGATTCATTCTGAAAATTTATGCACTAGGCAACTCACATTCCAGACTTTCTCTGGTGCAACTGAATCCTCAGACAGAAGCTTTTCTCTGTAGCCCTCTTCATGCCTACCTGCAAAATTTCCTCTTCTACAGAAAACAAAAAGCATCACAATGGCTTAAAAACCTCAGTTCCACGTGTGGATAAGCAATATAACATTCATGTCATTGTCTACTAAGCTCTTCCACCCAACCTGGTGACTCAACGTCTCTCCTTGGAGGTAGGCTTGTCACCCCTCACAGCAACGTCTTCCTACTTACAAGCCTCTCCCTGACAACACCCCACACATCCTATAGCGAAAAGGGTGCCAGCTGGGATCCTAGACCCCATCAAGCCCAGATCCACCTCTGCCCCCCTAGACACAATGCAAACTTAAA
This sequence comes from Herpailurus yagouaroundi, assembly GCF_014898765.1. NCBI lineage: Eukaryota > Metazoa > Chordata > Mammalia > Carnivora > Felidae > Herpailurus > Herpailurus yagouaroundi. The sequence goes on along the minus strand of NW_024412403.1, from coordinate 70,304,575 downwards.
GGTGACCCACATTGGATGCTTTTGTCTGGCCTTTAGAGAAAAAAAATTTAATTTCATCTTTATTGAGGTATAATTGACATATAAGATATTTAAAGTATACATCATGGTGATTTGATACACATATACATTGTGAAAAGATTCCTGTCTATCTAGTTGATTAACACATCCATCACCTCACATACGTATCTTTTTTTGTGTGTGAGAGAACTTTTAAGTTCTACTTCCTTAGCAAATTTCAATCATATAATACAGTATTGCCAACTGTAGTCACCATGTTATACATTAGCTCCTCACACCTTATTCATCTTAACAGCTGAAAGTTTGTACCCTTCTACCAAACTCTCCCTATTTCCCTGTGCCTCTGGCAACCACTTTCCTACTCTATTTCTAAGCATTTGGCTTTTTCTTTTTTTTAGATTCCACAGGTAAGTGATACCATGTAGCATTTGTCTTTCTCTGCCTGGCTTATTTTGCTCAGCATAAAGCCCTCTAGGCCCATCTGAGCTGTCACCGATGGTAGGATGTCCCTCAGCCTCTGGATAGATGACCCTCTCTCAGTCTCAGTCTGTGCTTCATATCTCAACTTCTTGGGATGGTTTATTTTTTTTTTTATGTTTATTTATTTTTAACAGAGAGAGAGAGAGAGAGAGACAGAGAGAGAGAGAGAGACAGAGAGACAGAGCATGAGCAGAGGAGGGACAGAGAGAGGGAGACATAGAATCTGAAGCAGGCTCCAGGCTCTGAGCTATCAGCACAGAGCCCAGTGCGGGGCTCGAACTCATGAACCGCAAGATCATGACCTGAGCTGAAGTCAGACAACCAACTGAGCCACCCAGGTGCCCCAAGATGGTTTCTCTTCAATAATAATAGTAATAATAATAGAAGTTATTATTTGTTTGCCAGACACTGATCCAAATATTTGATGTGCTACACAATTCAATCTTCACACAGTCCTCTGCAGTCGGTACCTTTATCATCCCACCCCATCTTAAAGAAAAGAAAGTGGCACAAAGAGTTCAATCCATGCGCCAGGATTCAGGCCAGGAAGTCTGGCTCCAGAGACTTCACTCTTTTTTTTTTCCTTGGTAATGTTTTATTATGAAACATTTTAATCATATAGAAAAGTAGAAAGAATAGTATAGCCAGTTCCCATATACTAATAACCTAAATTTAACAATTATTAACTCATCGCCACATTTGCTTCATCATTTTTACAGTATTTTGAAGGAAATTACAGACAGCATGACATTTTATCCATAAATACTACAACGTGAATCTCTTAAATATGAGGGTATTTTCTTATCCACAATACCATTATCACACCTGCCAAACAATAATTTAATAATTCCTGGGGTACCTCGGTGGCTCAGTCGGTTACGCATCCGACTTCGGCTTGGGTCATGATCTCACACAGTCCGTGAGGTAAGAGGCCCGCGTCAGCCTCTGTGCTGACAGGCCGAAAGCATGGAGCCGGCTTCGAATCCTCTGTCTCCCTCTTTCTCTGCCCCTTCCCCGACACAGGCATGCAAGAGTGTGCTCTTTCTCTCTCTCAAAAATAAACATTTAAAAAATAATTATAACAATTCCTTCATATCACCTAATAACTAGTCTATATTCAAGTCTATTTCCCCAACTGTCCCCACAACACGTGGGGCTTTTTATGAGTTTGTGTGGGCCAGGTTGACCTTGTCTGAATTGTTCCAGTTTTAGTTCACATGCTACACACACCCCCATCGCCACTATGCTATCTGCTGCTTGCTGGGCTTTTTCCTTCTTAAATAGTCTTTTAAAATGAAAAACCTTCTCTCTTATTCCAGTTCTCCTTCCACACAGTTCTGTATAAATTTAGTGCAAAGCAGTCTTTCATGACTGGAAAAGACCAACTTTCCCAATGTAGCTACTGCCCAACTGCAGACACGACCATGTAACAGACACAGAAACAAGCATGAGACACAGCACTGCTTCTGTCTGCTGGGACTCAAGGAAGTCCAGACAGGTGGGGAGGCTCCTGAAGGGAAGGAGGGGGGTCTCTCTGAGGTGAGGAGTCTCACCCAGAGGGGAGGAAATTGTTACAATCTGCTTCATGGCTTCAAGGGGCACTCTTGCTCTGAAAACAATGTGTGTGTCAGGTGGAAGGGAAATACTGGGTCATTCACAGGTACAGAGAGGCAACTTTGATATTCTAGACCCAAACCCAAAGCAGTCCTAATGTACACACCACGATCTTTTCCTCATTTCCCAGCTAAGCACCGCATTCGTTGGTCAGATGTCATCTTTGGGCACCCTCCCAAAAACCTTTAGACATCCTCCCCAGCCTCAGGTAGACTGTGTGCGGTGGGGGGGTTGACAAGCAGAAGGGGTCATCATTACTGCTGCTTCAGACCTCTCTGAGGAAGGAGGAACATAATGAAAGGAGAAATGGAGGGGAAAGAGTACAGAAGCACAAGAGTACAGAAGCAAGAGCATCACCGAAGTCCCCCCGCTTACAATCAGGAGCTGGAAGTCCCCAACAAAACTCTAAATACCTAAATGTATGCCCTGCTGCTAAAGGGCTGCCAGAGGAATCACATCATTTCATTCACTGATTCACAAAAGAAAAAAAAAAGTTTCTTACCATCTCTCAGCCCTTTAAACCCTTCCTAGTTCTTTAAGGCTTAACCAAAATCACCTCCTGAGTTTGGTGCTCCCATCTCTGCTTGCTTAGCATCCAGTGATGACCCACTTGCGGGATGTGTCAGAATGAGCTGTAATTATCTGTTTCCTTGGTTGTCTCCCTGCTAGACTCTGAGCTCCTAAGGCCAAAAGCATGTCTTATGTATCGCTGTGCCCTCAATCCTTAACACAGGGCCTGTCAGATATCAGTCATTTGGTTGGCCAAAATGAACCGAATTCCAGCACTCCTCCCAAAACCACCTTCTGTGTCTTGCTAATGGCACTAGAGTGTTTCTTTCTCCTACTTCCTCTTACTTAAAAAAAAAAAAAAAAAAAAAATCCCAATTGCTGCTCAGTAGCTTACTTGATAATCAAAGCAACTGGAAAACAGCACACATCTAAAAAAACTTGTGTCTGTGTAGAAAGAGTATAAGTCTGCCTCTTTGTTGTTGTCGTTGTTGTTGTTGTTGTTATTATTATTACTATTATTAGAGTTGTGGACATCAATCCCTTTATACAAAGACTCCTGAAGAGTTGGCCCAGACCTTTTCCATCCTCACTCCACCAAAGTCAGTGCTTTACATAGAGCACCCCCTCAAGAAATCCTTGTTGAATTGACCTGATGGTGTCCGAGCTCCCCAGAGAAGCTGGCTATCTGCCAAATATAGCTACAGTGTGTTGGAATTAGTTAAGTAGCTGACAAAGTTCAAGGGAGGAAGAAAATTACCAATCCTGGAAGTGAGTGAAGAGAAGGGCTCTCTTGCTTCCAAAATGTCCAAACATCTTGTTCTAAATACTGACATCTGTTTGCCTCCAGCTTGCTGCTCCCAATGTTTGCCAACTGGCCAAGAATATTTGCATCTTTACCAACCATCTTCCCCCATCACTTCCTTCCCAAGCTGGCAACTTCTCAGGCATTACCGGGTAAGCACTAAGTGGGCACCAAGGGCAAATACCCAACCCCACTGAGGAGGCCAAGCCACCAGCTCTGCTTCCTGGAAAAGCCCACCATCACAGTGTCCCAGTGGGTCTCCTACCCTGCACAAGTGCTAGCCGTGCCATCACCCCACTCTCAGGCCTGTTGCCTTCCTCAGCTTCTTTTCCCACTACCATCTTAAATCACATATAATCTAGTTGCCATGGTGCTATTAGGCCCTCAATCACAAATGCATGAGTCCTGGAGATAGACTGGTCTCCAGTGTTGGACTGTTGACCACTCTACACTCTTCTCTCCTGGTGTCCTCACCTTGAGCTGTCCTGGCTCTCCTTCTGCCCCTCCAATGCAGCTTGGACATTCATGGACCCCTTTCTACCCACAAACTCTAACTCTGAGCCATTCTCAGAGCTGAGTCATGGAGCCACCTGCAACCTCTCTCCTCCCACTGCCCATGCACTCCCACTCCTGGAAAGGCTCTGCTGCCTTGTGCAAAAATATCTTCTCACACTTGAACGAACTGCATTCTTCTTCCTTTACATCTCTCAGTGCCCTACTGTTTCCTAATCCTAGCTCAGACACTGCCAAATCCAGAGCTCAACCCTCTTCTCTTCTATATGCTTAGTCCCACAGCCTCAAGTGTTTTCTAGACAACTGCATTGGAATCACCTGCTATCACCACGCACTCAGTGTCAAATCTCTCCAAATTAGCTCCCTTTCCCAACGTCCTCCTTTCTTTCATTGTGCTCCATTTTTCTAAGGCACCAAGGAAGTGTGGGATGTTAAAAAAGCAAGAGAAAATAATCATAGACATCCAGTAGAGATTTTTGTACTTAGAAAGTAACAGAAAAGTGTTAACACTCACTCTGGAACACAGAGGTTAAAGATGTGGATTCCTAGGTCCCACCCCCAGAGACTCCAATTCAGGAAGTCTGGGCTAAGGCCCAGGAATCTGCATTTGAACAATGGCCCCTCCCCCTCCGGCGCCTGCCAAGTGATTCTGGTGCAAATAGTCACACAAGTCATATTCTGGAAAGACTGGGTTTTAGTAGTTGTGTACAAGATAAAGTAGACAAGGCTAAAAATGCAAAAATGCCCAAAGGTAGCTTTAAATAGAAACAATAAACTGTTACAAAGTTCTGTTGCATAGGGATTTCTATTAAAACCAAAGAACCAGGATAAGACCACAGAAATTATCTGGTCTCACTTCTACATTTCACAAAGGAAAACTGAATCTCAGAGGAGGTTTGCTACCTACCCAAAGCCACACAAGTCCAAGGCAGAGTGTTTAACATAAATGACAAAGGAGGTCTTTTTTCCAAAATAAGCGCACACACACACACACACACACACACTTAAAACAGTACATCTCAAATTTTAATGTGCAAATGAATTACATGAAGCTCTTTTTAATATGCAGAACTGATTTAGCAAGTCTGGGAGGGCCTGAGATCCTGCATTCCTAACAAGCTCCCAGGTGATGATGCTGCGGCTGGTTTGTGACCCACCCGTTGAGTAGTAAGGTCTCAGAAAGTAAAATAACTATTCTTGTCTTGTTCTAAATCAACAATCTATTTCTTTACAGTGAGCGCTTGAGCTGCAGAAAGCAGCATAGCCTTGTTTCCTCTGCCACAGTGTAGAGTGGACTGGCTGCATCGCTGCCTCAGATTAGACCACTAAACACTGACTGCCAGCCTGCAGGGATGGAGCCCAGAACAAAATGGGGCTAACACACCTCAAGCCTAGGCCCTGCCACAAAAACATCCATGTTGGAAGTGCAATGGGATGATGGAAACTGGGGACTTTAAAAAAATGTAGCCACATGCTGTTCTTAACACATTTTGGGGTGCCTGGGTGGCTTAGTCAGTTGAGCATCAGACTTCGGCTCCGGTCATGATCTCACAGTTCATGAGTTTGAGCCCCGCGTCAGGCTCTGTGCTGACAGCTCAGGGCCTGGACTGGAGCCTGCTTCAGATTCTGTGTCTCCCTCTCTCTCTGCTCTCTCTCAAAAATAAATAAAAACAATATAAAAAAAATTTAAACACATTTAGTAAATTAGGAGATTATTTCATTTTGAAAAAAAACTTTCAAGTTAAAAATAAATGTCCTTGGGGGCGCCTGGGTGGCGCAGTCGGTTAAGCGTCCGACTTCAGCCAGGTCACGATCTCACGGTCCGTGAGTTCGAGCCCCGCGTTGGGCTCTGGGCTGATGGCTCAGAGCCTGGAGCCTGTTTCCGATTCTGTGTCTCCCTCTCTCTCTCTGTCCCTCCCCTGTTCATGCTCTGTCTCTCTCTGTCCCAAAAATAAATAAACGTTGAAAAAAAAATTTTTTTAAAATAAATAAATAAATAAAATAAATGTCCTTGTATGGAAAACGTCTACAATCAAAGGAAAGATGTTGTTTGGGATCAGGAAATAGAAATGAACGTAGCACTATCACTGTGAACAAAAGCTGAATTATACCCAGAAGAGAATGGCATGCAGGCTCGTAGGTGGGCTCTGAGACCATCCTGTCTGCTTTCAAAACTTGGCTCTGCCACTTACAGACCACGGGATTTGGAGCAAGTCACTTAACCTCAGCTTTCTCATCTGTAAAATGGGGTTATTATGAGAATCAAATGAGGATTCCGCATGATTCCTGACACATGGTGAGATTCAATACAAACTGGTTACATCTCCAGAGATGTGAGCACAGCCAATGAACCACAGGTTAGTGAATTCCTCAACCCCTGGGAGCTCAACGTGCTCAGACACAAGGCAGCATTGTCTGCTAAACGTGGCTCTCAAAGGCTTATAGGCCTTCGCTTGTAGGACAAAACACAGAGAAAGGCAACTGGTTCAGTCTTTTCTATTTTCTTGGGGCAACTCCCTGATAGGCAACGTGGTCTATGACAGGGACACGTGTGCACTGTTGGCCATGTCTGGGTACTTGCTACTGTCCTTAGCAGCCCTCACTATTGGCTTCATGGGTGTGTTAGCCACACAGGATACTGCATCCAGAAGGCCCTATGCTTGGGATTTAATGCTCTGTGGTCACTCTCTTGAAATTCTTAACAATTTAATCTGTGAATCTGTGTTTTGTAAGTGAAATCTGATGGGAAATGAAGCACGTGCCAGAGGACTGGGGCCTAATCGTATACACAGACCACCTTCCAGGGACAGGTTTTCAGCCATTCATTCTCCTATACCCTGGGGCCCTGGGCTTTGCCTGGCCTCTCCATTCCTGGGCTCTCACAGGGACCTGAGCACAAACACAGAGGGTGGGGGAATCAACGTCACACACACACACCCACAGTGACAAAACAAGGCATGGTGGCAGCCATTTCTCCTCCAAGCTGGCCATACCACAGCATGCTCAATAGGCAACACCAGGAGTAGGCCTCTCACTCACCTGCTGTCTAGGTAGCTAGCATGTCCCTGTGCTTGCAGTATCCTTGGGGGTGGACTGTCCATTCTAGGTTGAGGCATGGGCCCATGGGAAAAGGGAGATGCCTGGCTCACCCTCTCTGGCCCTGGCCAGGGGGTCAGTCTTGCAGCTGACAGGACCCAGCAATCCAAATGACAAGAGAGAAGGGACCAGGCACCTGTGAGAGTCTGCACTGGCTAATGGACCACAACATTTAAAAAACACATGGCAGGTCAAGAGAGAGACCGTGGGAGAAAGGAAAGGCTTTATATTTTGACACCTTTAATGGCACTTTTTCCTGTTTTTGGAAAGGAAGAGGCTTTGCATTCTCATTTTGTACTGGGCCCTGTAAATTATGTTGCTCATCCTGAATATGAGCCTCCAGCCCCACCCCACCCAGCTCCCCTACTTAATGCTGCTTTTATCTCCCCTTCCTCTCTTTAAGGGGAACAAGATGTAGCCCTTTCTCATGAAAGAGACCTCTGATATAGGCCTCTTATATCAGAGGTGCAAATCAGTCTCAAGAATGGTCAGCAGAGCAGATGGAGGGTGGAGAGAAAGCAGTGCTTAAGAATCATGGCCACTTGGGGCACCTGGGTGGCTGTCGATTGAGCACCCGACTTTGGCTCAGGTCATGATATCACAGTTCGTGAGTTCAAGCCCCACACTGGGCTTGCTGCTGTCAGCACAAAGCCAGCTCTGAATCCTCTCTGTCTCTGCCCCTCCTCCCCGCCCCCCTCTCAAACATAAATAAACATTAAACAAAATTTTTTTAATTAAAAAAATAATCACAGCCACCTGGAATCTAAGGGATTCTCAGGAGACATATGGCAAGCTAGAGAACGGCAACTATGCTGAGGAGATAAAAAGCACTATAAAATCACCCCAGAAAAGATTCCCCAACACTTACGCCACTATCCCCATGGTTCCCAAACTATGACCAAGGCACCCAGGCACCACAGAAAATTCATCAGTTCTCTGTGGAATGTTTAAATGTTTGAGGGAAATATATCAATGTTTGATGTCTGTCAGACACCACACGGCTACTAGCAAAAGACAGTTGTCAGCTTCAACGTTAAATTGTACTTCATTCCTTTCAATGACATCAGATCTTTGCAAAACTGGGGTTGGGGCAGTTGCTATGATAAAAAACAAACATAACACAATAATCAATAGACAGCAGGAAATGAAGGGAATAATATCTAATCTGATTCCAAGGTCTGAGAAGTTGTGCAGTGCCCAACAGGCACATATGTCTCAGTAGTAAGTAACCGTGGTGATTAAGGAATGAAATAAAAATACTTTTCTCTCAATTTATGTGTACTGCTTTTTCAAATGGCTACTACATTGTTAGTAAAGTACATAAGTACTTGTTAAGGTTTGGGGATCTAACTACTTTATGAACAGATCTATTAAGTGTCTTATTTGGCCTAATGGTGCCATGGGAAAATTAGTGAGGCATGAAGGTACCATGAGCCGAGAAAGTTTGGGAACCTCTGCCCTACCCAATCCCTTCTTTTCAAATAATGAAAGTCTCTGCAAGGAGAGGACAAGGAAGAGGATTATGAGGAGCATATCTCCAATGGAACAAGAGCTGGACTCAACCAGGTATTAACCAATAAGTGACGCACAGTGACGTTTCTCACATTACATTTTAAAAAGCTACTTCCAAAACTCAAACCTAGATGTTAAAAAAAAAAAAAAATTATAAATTGAGACACTTTCATCTTCAGCCTGGAGGATGGAAGGGCCAATTTGGAAAAGGTTGAAGAAGACATTAAATCCATTGATAAAGGATGCAAAGACAGATATTACAGGGAAGTTCACGATTTCATTGGGCTGGATCAATTCTAGTAGGAAATCCCAGAAAAATCCAATTGCAGGTCAGGACTACAGAGCCTGCAGTGCTGAGGCAGGCCACAGATAAGGCTGATGCTCTCTGGCACCACAGGGAGGTGTATAACTTCCAAACTTGCAAGCTCGAGAGGGAAGAACTCAGAGGAAAGTTTGGATTAAAAAATAGTAAGGGCCACCCGTGTTTACAGAATAAAAGGACAAAGATAAATGGGCCGCTTCAGGGTACAATCTGATTTATCTGTGGCCAGAAAGAGCACCTGGCCCACCCATCAGAGTGAGTTAACTGCACCCAAGGACTCAACGCAAAGATGTGGCATCAGAGAAAGACAGGTAGTAGCTCCATTATCATGAACTTAAGGGGAAAGTTACATATATGAAGACCCTCTAGGACTAAATGATAATGTCCTGTGTGGAATGTGGATGCCCAGTGTCTCACTTTCTTAACAGTAAGATAGTTTGAACCTTCAAATTGTAACTCCAAGCTTAGAGAATAGCCTGGATACAGGCAGGCTCACTAAATGGAGAAAACAGAAGGCCCACGAGCAGCAGAAATGGCAAAGCCTCAGAGAATGACTTGATCCAGAGGGAGGTATGGGGATAGCAGCTAATGACAGCAAGAACCATGCCTAACCAAGTGCCGTCACTGGGCTCCTCCTATTTGGGAGCTGTACATGCAGGGGACAGGGACAAAGTGAAGAAATTCCTCAATCAATAAGACTTCTATAGCTGGAACTCCCATCCATCTCTCCCTCTCCTGCAGCCCCTTCACTTCTGCAGATGCCCCAGATGCTGAGTGGATCCTTTACTGCTTTCCCTGACTGACCCTCTACCATTTCATCTTCTTGGCCTTTATCTATCTTCCTCCTCCCTGGCCCCTTGCTGTCCTGAATCTGGGTTTGGGGTGCACTCTGACCTTGCTATGCTCTCTGGTCTGACTGATGGCCATTCTATAAACCTAAGAGAATTTCTTGGCCTTTAAACCTTGCTTCTGTTTCCTCAGTCCCAGTTTCTCACCCTCTGCCCAGCTTCCAGAATAATACTTGTATCTGAAGACAGAGTGGCAGAAGATGGGATGTGGTGGGGGAGGTTCTAAGAAAAAGAACAGGAGGCACCTAGGTGGCTCAGTCAGTTAGGCATCTGGCTCTAGATTTTGGCTCAGGTCATGATCTCACAGATTGAGCCCCACACCATGCTCTCTCAGAAAGAAAAGAAAAGAAAAGGAAAGGAAAGGAAAGGAAAGGAAAGGAAAGGAAAGGAAAGGAA